>NC_056747.1:903599389-903736889 GCF_019279795.1 Protopterus annectens | reverse complement strand
GTCAGCAGGCCTCTGAAGGTGATGATGATAATGGCACCATGCACTTGGCACAGTGTGAGGATACACTGTCAGCAACGCTAATGGTGAAGAGTATGCTCTCATCACCCACAACTGGGAGGAGTACAGAGATCCAGGATGAATGTCTCTCATCACCTGGATTTTGCATAAGTCATCCTGTTAGTGTCAGCCTCACTCCTGATACGCAATCATCACCACCACCACCACCATTATAGATTGAAGACCTACAGCCATTGCAGAGATTACAGGGTATTCTGTAATGCGTGCAGAGTGCCACCTCATAGGAGACTGCAGCAGTCCTGCCAGATGAGGACAATTGCAGCCGACTTGGCAGCTGTTAATACATCCCTTCAGCTTCAGGTAACTAGGAACTATAGTTGTGCTAGGGGATAGTTTCACATTGCAGGACTGCACACCAAGTCAGCACAGATGGCACACATCAATCTTAAGATGGCTGCAGTACAAATACTGTCCACAACTGCTTTCACCTTTGTTATGGGCATTTCCTGGACATTGCTGCCACTATTCCAGTTCCACTGTTGCTGCCAGAAATGGCCATGGATGCTATCGTGTATGTGGCTGATGCCCTCCTGGACCCACTGTATGCACTCTCCACTGAGAAAGTCACTCACAGTCTGCAGCTCAAAGCAGTCCTTTTAGTGGAGGTTGTGTTGCTCAGTGGGAGATTTGAAAACTTAATAATACCCATTTGTTAACCAGGTTGCCCCACTGGACAGACAATCCTTTTCAGGGACAACCTGGGAGCAATATCTGCTTAAATGATTTGCTCAAGGGTGTCCCTCAGTAGAAAAATATGGGCTGAGGAAATCAAACCTTAAACTGCAGGATTTAAAGCTCACAGCCTTAATCCTCCATACCAAATGCCATATTTGACAGATAATTTTTGATAATGTCAGTTATGAATGTTTCTTCTAGTGTTTCAGTAGCTCTGTTAACTATGCTATTTAATTCAGGTCTATTATTTGGTAATTTATTATCTGGAAATCATTATTTTGGTTATACTTAACATGAATTAGTCAATATATTTTAATGTCTCTGCTGTATCACTACAGTAATTCTTGTTTGGGTATATGGGTGTTCTTTAATAAAACTTTTTTTTCTGTCAGAAATTATTATATTAGCATAAAACAAGGAATAAATCGTATAGAACTATACTTTTCATGATGGGGCTGTTTTTCTGTTTCCAATTGGTCATTTATATAAAATTAACAATATCTATTCCATTTAGAGAAAGTAAGAGTAAGTAAGGCAAGGGATAAACAGCAGCCATCCATCTTCCACACCTACTTTATCCAATTCATAATTAAGGCAGACAGAAGTTTATACAGACAAACAGTGAATGACTGCAAGGAAACAATCCCAGATGGGATCCTAGCTTGTCAGAACACACACACACACACACACACACACACACACACACACACACACACACACACACACACACACGCACATGCACACACACACGCACATGCACACACACACACACACACACACACACACACACACACACACACACACACACACACACACACACACACACACCTATCACAATTTGAACACCACCAGCTCACCTGCTTGGATGACTCTGGAATGAAGGAGGAAAATGCAGCCCTAGGCAAACTACCATACTGACGCAGGTACAGGAGGACCCCTAGATAGAAGCCATAGCAAAAGGACAGATAATATAAGATAACCACAGCATCTCTTAGCAACACAAACAAGTTAAAACTGGAATTATAAGTGTCAGCATTAAGTCAGACTATGAATTAAGTACAATGAAGTGCAACAGGAAAGCCTTATACATACACATATATATAATATATATATATATATATATATATATATATATATAATCATAGGAGGTTACTAGGCTAATGGCCCTAGGGCCCTTACAAGCCTAGCAAAGAGTTTATCCCCAAAAAGAAACCTCAGTCAGCACCTGTCGCCCCTGTCAATTAGGTGCTATGTGTATATCTATACATATATATATATATATATATATATATATATATATATATATATATATGTGTGTGTGTGTGTGTGTGTGTGTGTGTGTGTGTGTATCTATATATATATATATATATATATATATATATATATATATATATATATATATATATATATATATATATATATATATATATATATATATATATATATATATATATATATATATATATATATTTATATATATATATATATATATATATACATATATATATATATATATATATATATAGCCTAGGACTATTGAATGAAATTTCAATAGTCCGCAATCATATCTACCGAACACACTTTAGCAAAAGTGCTTTTTACCGAAAAGCACTTTCACTAAAATCCCTCAAAAAAGTAAAGAAAAAAAAAACAAAATAAAAAAAAAACACAACTAAAGTTGTGCCCCCCACAGCCCCCCTACTTTTATATTCTCACGCTGAGATTGCACTACAGTGGGGAAAAGGGAATATTCCCTTATCCCCACTGTACTACGATTTCAGCAACAGCCATTCCCCCACGATTTCCCTTACTTTTCAGCATACTTCCGTGAAAGTGCTTTATCAGGGAAAAGCACTTTAGCGAAAGTATGCACTGCCGTTTCAGTTTCGGTGGAACGGCCGTTCTGGGAACAGTACTAGACCCATATATATATATATATATATATATATATATATATATATATATATATATTAAGAGAGAGATAAAACAGACTGCTGGCCTATAATTATGTAGTCCAACTTTGAATCTGTCACACAGAGTTTCACAAACGATTTTCAATATAATTTTTACCTTAGGATTTGAGAAAGAGTAATAAATAGTGATAACTCATTGAAATATCTAAGAAAATAATAAAGTAATCTTTGAGGATTATGTTGAAATTCCAAGAACTGTAATTCTTGGAACAGTGGAACTTAAAGGGAAACTTTGGTGTACATATAAAAAGTGCCAAACTTGCACTACCTCAGGAAATTCTCTTACCATGAGGTACAGAGGTCTTACAGCTAATTTGTATATTTAACGTAGTAAGAGTATACAGAGAGTACAGCCCCTATATATCAGGGGACCTATGAGGTAAAGTCCCCATCAAAAACTACTTTAATGGTGTTACTGTGAGTTTCTAGGCTCACTGTATTTGTTTAATTATAATTTATTTTTCATAGTTTTAGAACTCAAATGTTTGGGTCTTACACTCCTGATCAGGAGCTTATATTTGTCTAATTCAAGCAGTTTTGTAGCACTGGGCCTTCCAATATCCCAGTTGTCAATACTGAAATGTTAGCTTATTCAGAGGGAGAATTAGCCAATGTTTATTTATTTAAACATTCTATTAAAAACAGTGTTGTGTTAAATTTATGGTGAAATGCCTCTATAGGTTTCATCAACAAGGCAGAAGAAAAAGATCTTTCAACCAACTACTGACTCATCAGTTTGACGTCTGTAATAGGAAAATGCTTTGAAAAACATTTTACATGTGTTGGAAAATTTGTGGCATTATCTTCATCTGAAAGATATTTCATAGTATAGATTCCAAAAAGATAAGTCATGCTTATTGCATTTAGTGGATGTCTACAAAAATACAAACTTAGATAGAGCTCTGCAAAACTGGTTCCAGTCTTTATGTTACAGTCACCAAATTCCTATTGGACAAAAGATACATGCCTATATTATTCTTTCTAATTTGTGACAGGAACAACATGTTTTAATTCATGACATCTGTCAAACTGGTCTGAAGTCAACAGTAGCACATCTCAGGGATCTGTTCTCAGTCTTGTTTCATTTAATTATTTCTTTCTTTTCTTTCCATTGTTTGAATACGCATGGATTATAGTAAGTGTGCAGGTGACTACAAGCTTGGCTCATTAACATCCAACGCTGCAGACTTACAAATCAAAGGATTTATATATGCACTAATAATACTTTAACTGTCTCAATATGCACTTTAATGCATATCATCTACCATAGTGCTTCAGTCCCTCTAATATTAAATAGCTAAAGCGTGATCAGTGTCTGGTTAAAGATCAAAGTACTTACATCTCTGAAAGTCCTTCTTTTAAAAATAATGTGACATAATTTAGAAACTGTATACAAAGTATACAAGTTGGACTTTAGAACTTTTCTGGCAGCAAATGTGATCAGCACAAAAGGCCAGGGGTATAAAACTGCACTCGCAAAAGGAGTCATAGAAAAAGTGCAGCAACGTTGGCAATTATAACATTAAGTAAAGAGGGTGCATGAAGCTTTGCTGCTTATGAAGAATATTATTTGAATACTATGTGCTTTCATTTTTGTAATTCAAGCCTAATTTAAAATAGCATTATTCAAAGTGACACCACAGAAACGCACTAACTGAACTAAGGAGATCGATCTTACACCATCTATTGAGTATAACCCTGACTTTTGTTAGAAAGAGAAATAAGCAGGTGGGTTAGACTCTGTTCTGTCCAATAACTTCTTACTAAAAAATTCAAGAGCTGAATGATATGGGATATATTCTGATGCTAATGGTGATTAACTTATATTGTATGGATGTTTAGCGGCAAACTGGGTTGCAAAGTAACAAAGGAAGAGTTAATTAGATATTAGTTATGTCTCTGTCTTCTCTCACTGTGCGTGTCTGTCTTCAATCAGTAGCCATCCATAGCAGTAACTATGATAACTGATAAAAAGGCAATTAAATAGAATAGACCTGCACCACAGTTTTTTTCCTGAAATGTAGAATAAATTACCAAAGAATTTAACTCAGAGTATAAACATATTTGTATTTAAAATGTATTACGTGATGAGTGGCCATCTGATAAGTAGTTCAATCATAACTTAAGCAATCAATCATTCTTTGAAAGGAGGAAGATGGATGAAAACCTATCCGCCACTGTGAACATCAGTGCCTGAGTGGACAGAGGTATGGAGGCTGTCACATACATGTATCATGTTAACCTTATGTTATACTTGGATAGCACATGATTAGTGCATGGTAATGATTTTTGTCAGCAAGCTACAAGGCAGACCACTATGGACTTTAATTCCAGTCTGTCTAACTAATGTTGTCTAGCCTGTTGCATAATCCACTGCAGCTGCCCACTACTGTATTTGGAATTTGCATATTAATGACAAGCTGTTACATATGCATACTGTGCTTATGCTTATTACTTATAAACATTGCCAGTGCTTAATGGAAGGTGCAGAGTGTTTGTCAGAGCATTACAACTTGGACATCAAGGGAATTAAATCTCTCCTTGCCTATTCAATATTCTGTACACCAGCACATTAGCAAGCAAGTGATGCCGCAGAGGAACTTGTTACAAGGATGAAAACTCGCCACCGAGTTTATTCATCCATGTCAAGCTATCATATTCAAGTAGTACAACTTACTTCATATTTGTTAACTAAATCATTATTGCATGACACACATTGTTTCTCACACTGATACAATGTCCACCCTGCTTAATCATTCATATTCTTTTCAACAGTGTAATAGCTACTGACCACTCTGGAGAAGTTACACAACAGTTGTCAAAAATCACACATTTAAGGATGTCTTGCAACAGTGTGGAGCACTTGTAAAATGAGCAATGTTAAATAAACTCCAGTAATCAGGGGATCAAAAACCTACAGATAACTTACTGACATATTAAACACCACATCAGCAGTATAATGTTCTATGGAAGCTATTACAGTTAAACGAACAATGGCAACTTATGTCATCATTGCTTTCTGTCGCTCCTCACTGATCAAGAAAGCAGTAGCTTGACTGAAGGAGTTGTCTCATAACACCAGAGCTATCGTTTACTGTTTCCAATGTATGAATATCAAAATTGTTCTCTGCCAACTGTCACGCAATGTTTGAACTCAGAAAAAGGGGTTTAATTTTATAACACTCCTTGGGCATGTGTGTGATGTGCTACTTAAGATGAAATGTAATTTTAGGGCAAGATAGCTATTTTTCTAAAACTGATACAAGGTACACATCATGCTTGTCTAAGTAATATATTCCAAATCAGTTCAATATCACGTGAAGCCAGAGAAAAACTTATACTGCATGTGTCTGTTAACTGAACACCTTCAGTCAAACTTATGAATGATTACAACTGTGACAATGTAGTGAATAAGTGTTTCATTACAATTTTGTTTGTATCTGGACAGAGAATGTCCAAAAGGGACAGATAAAACTTAGTGGATTGTAACCTATGCTTTTCATAGCAATATTGTCCATAGCAGTGCATTATCCAGGATTGCAACTAATGGTAAAAAATGAAGCTGAGTCACCACCGTGGTAAAATTACAAAGTACCATTTCAATAAAACCAATCCTTTAATAAAAATGTTAAAATCAAAGAAACAAAGCAAGTGAAGCTGTACAATGAATGATAAGCGCTTTCGGCAAACTAGCCTTCATCAGATCATAATGATTGGCACTTCCTTTATGCTTAAAATATCAAATGTGCCAATCAGAAGCACTGGTAGATGACACACTTTCAAAACCAACAAATCAGAACATTTACAACTCCTTCCATAATCAGTCATATTAACTGCAAGCCTTCGTGGCGTCCGATGTTCCATTCATACTTAGACGTTCCAAAGCACCAATCAAAAGCCTTAATAAGAGACACACCTTCCAATTCACCAAATCAGGGTATGTAAGTCCACTCCAATAGTAACTGCAAGCCTTCATGGCATCAGATGTTTCATTCATGCTTGTGAGTACCAAATGCACCAATCAAAAATCTAAATAAGGAACACACCTTCATACTCGGCAAATCAGGAGACGTAGAACTATTCCAATGGTCAGTCAGCATAGAATGATCCTCCTATAATCAGCCAATCCATGGACTAAAAGAAGTAGATGTAATTTAGATGCAGCCTATCACAAGACATCTCTGTTTAAGTAATGGTTTTAACGGAACCATTGCATTAAGCCCTGGAGGTCAATTACCTCTAAGATTGTGAATCCAAGCTAATTCTCTGACCTCTGTTTTATTATGTATATCCCTGGCTCTATTGCTTACAAAAGGTTGATCAATGACCTTAAAGTAAAATGTGTCTGTATGGTTAGAGCTGACATGGTTGGCTAAAGCATTCTTCAAATCTCCATTCCGTATGTCCCTTAAGTGGCGTAAGATCCTATACTTTAGCCTTTGGTCCATTTTAGCAAAAAAAAAAAAGTGGAACAGCAGGAGCAACAAGCTAAATAAACAACATGCACACTGTTGCAAGTGGCTTTTACATTACAGATATACGTTTTCCCTGTGACAGGATGGGTAAAAGAAATGTTGTTATCCACATATTTGCAGGCCTTACAACAACCACATTTATGAGTTCCTTGGCTCAAAATACTTTTGTGACCACTAAGGAAACCATCCTTGTTGCACAAATGTCATTTAATATTCTTCTTATTCTTGAATAAGAAGCTCGGATGTTCCCCTAAGATGTCCTTTATTTTTTTCATCTTCAAAAAGGGCTGGCCAAAATCTTCTTACAACTTTACATATTCTCTTGCTATCAGTACTGTAGGTTAGGGGACATCACAGTTTGTTACTACAAGTAGAAGCAGTTTTATCATTTTGATTATTGTATTTTAAAAAAATATGGTCTTCCTTTTGTTTCTCTGATTAACCCAATCTGCATTCTAGTTTGAAGATCATTGCTGTTATAACGTCTATTGCTAAGATGTTGACGTAGTTGCTGACATTCCTGCTCAAATATAGAATTGTCAGTGCATAGGCGGGAAATCCATATAAGCTAGTTCTCATACACATTCCTATGGATAAAACCAGGATGTATGCTTTGTCTATGCAAAAAATGGTTTATCCAGGTATTTTTTCTATGTATACTAGTGCTGAACCCGTGCACCTGATCCAATTTTATGGTGATATCTGAGAACTCAATCATTTCTGTTGAATATTATACAGTAACTCTAAGGAAGTTTGTGGTTTATCCAAATACGCTGAAAATGGCAACGATTGTTCAATGGTCCCTGCCCATAGAATAAAAATGTCATCCACAAAGCATCCATAATATTTAATATAAACTTTCCAAGGGTTGGTATCACCTAGGACATGTATAGATTCCCATTGTGCCAAAGCTATGTTTGCATAGCTATTGGCACATGGTGTGCCATAGCTATGCTCCATAACTGCCAGTAAAATGTATTGCCATAAACAAAAACATTGTTTGCCAAAATTAATTCAAGGAGGCTACATATCAGGTTGGCATTCTCCCCTGCATTAGACAGAAAGTCTCTCACTGCTCCAATACCATAATTATGAGGTATCACAGTAAATATATTATTAACATCCATCGTTACAAGTATCAAGTCCTAGGTCTGAGCTAAATCAGTTACTCTATCAAAGCAATTTGTTAAGAGGTGTCCTGAATCCTTTAGGATAACAGTGGCTTTGGGTAAGACTTTTTTTGGACTCATTCTCAATATCCAAAGATAAAGGCTCAGTAACCCAACCTCTCCTGGCCACTATGGGTCATAGAGGGGGATTCTCAAAATGTTTATGTATTATTGGTAAGCCACTTATAACTGGAATTGTCACTTCAAGAAAATCAAAAAGCTTTTTATTAATATTTATTTCCAATAAGAGATCATTCAAAACTCTTCACAAGTTTCTAATCATTCTTTCCACAGTGTTGCAACAAATCTTCTTATATGTTGTGTTAGCGTTCAATAGTTCATACATTTTATTTCTGTACCACAATGCTTCCATCACTACAATGACTCCTCCTTTGTCTGCCGGTTTTATAACTATGTCATCTCTTGACTTCAGTCTGAACAAAGCTGTTCTCTCTGACTGTGTTAAATTTTGAAAATGATTTCCATTTATATAATCCATTCTCATTTTTGCTACTTCATTCTCACATAGGCGGATAAATAAATCCACAGCAGGTGGATTAATTGGTACAAAAGTGCTCGGTTTTCTTAATGTGTCCTGAAAGTTGTGTGGTTCATTGCCAAAAATGGTTTTTAGAGTAATGTTCCTGGCAAATAACTTAATATCAGTAGTGAATTAATTTGGATCCGAGTGGATAGAGGGAATAAAAGTTAATCCTTTCTCTAATACATGGGCATCTTCATTGCTTAGGGGCATGAAGAGATGTTAAACACTATGCTTGGAGTCATATTTTCTGATGGAAAAACTTTTTCCTTTTCCGGTCTTGGTTGGTTGACCTCTGATTCTTGTTAAAAAAAAAAAACAGGAGTTGATAAGGGAGAGATGTGAAATTAACTCCATCTTTTGGTCGAACATCCATCTGAGTTCCATAACTGGTGCCAGGGCTAGCAGATGCTAGACTGGGCGTAGTAGAGGGGACACAGCTAATCTCTGTAGACCCTTTCGATGTTACCAAATCTACCTTGTTCTTGATTCCAAAATTGAAAAATAGGGTTGCAGCTAAGTTTTCTGTATTGTGCCATAAGCAAAACATATTAGATAGATGTACACCATTTGCAGACTGATGTCAAGAAAAGCAAATAATTCAAAGGATCAGAATCCAAGTGTTTGTTATTGCTATTCTCCACATTACTGCATTACTACAGAGATCTGATGAAGATGTCACACTGCAGGGAGCAAGTAATAAATAACATATCAGTGACGTGGAACATTTGCAAAGTTTACATCACCATGCAAACACTATTGTAGTGCAGTATTGTCACAGCTGTAATCATTCATAAGTTTGAAGGTGTTTGATTTCAGTATTGTGCACTGCTTGCTGGATTTGAGCACATGACTATGTTAGTGACATTTCATAAGCACATGCCAAATAATGTTTCACAGGGAATGCATCTATAAGATATAGTTCAAGCCAACAAAACATAGCCTGGTATGTCAATGAATATCTCAGGGGAAAGATATAAAAATATATTCAGTGGAATGGAACACAGTTGCAGACTGATAAGAAAAATGTAACCCCCCCCCCCCCCCAGCTTCAGTGGATTAGAACCCTGTACCTAGTGTACTGGAATGGACTTCTCATGTTATTAATAAATTTTGCCTTGGAAGCAATTATTTTATTTATGTCAGAATTGCTTACTGATAAGCAGATGGCAAATTATTTGCACATGCAATGGAATTTTCATCAGTTTTGCCTTAGCATGATAAATATAATTTCCTTCCTGTCATTAATGACTAGCAGCATTGCTCTGTGTCAACCACTGCATAGCATATGAGTAAACAAAATAGGAATTATGGTTTATAAGCCATTTTTCTCCATATTACTGTTGTGCTTGTTTACTTTTTGAACACGTTAAAGATTGGAAATGGAACGGTAAGACAGAGATGAAAAGGGGAAGCAAGCAGAGGGAAGAACAGAAGGTGAGTAATTCAGGAATTATCAGAATGGAGGTAGAGCCATATCTCTCAACTTCTTAAGTAAATAATCTTGTTATCTTAATTCTTTTATCTTTTTTTTGGGAAAGAAATCATGAATAATGTGACAAAAATAAGACACTTTCTAGGATGACCAATTGAAGCAAATCATGTGTGTACATTACTCAAATGTATGAAGTTGAGTTATGTGTGGGATGTAACAATTGTGGGGCAAGTGCCCTTTTTATCTTTGAGAGGTAAGCGCTGGGGAAGGAAGTTAGGAATGTAAATGGTAGGTAAAAGTGGGAAGTTAGGTAGCCAGGAAAGACAGACATGACTGACAGGGTGTGAGGTAACATACTGAAGAAGGGGGCACATAATGGAGAAGAAAACATTAGAAAAACAGAGGGCAGATGGTGGTAAAAGGTGAATTGCATAACTGGGGTGGTTATAGAAACAAAAAGGAGGGGGGAACACTGGATTAGAAGGATAGGTTTGGGTATTCAGAGATGCATTCTCTGTCAGCTTCGACACAATGTGAAATTACTTCTCATCCTGCAAGCTGTCACTATTGGGTAGTGCATCAGGGACTACAGGCAGTGCTGGGGAGGGAACTGACTCAATGAATCACTAGAGCATGCTCTTAAAATGGCCAATGCTGGCAGCATACCTCCGTTCCAGCATCTCCCCTCACAGACTCTGACAGCACTTGATGGGAGACCTCCTTCACTGATGCTGCTCTTGGGCATTAATGCATCATCCTCCAGAGCAGAGCTGTCTGGTACAATTGGTGCATCAAGGGCAGGAGGTGTACAGGCAACACTGGCAGACTGGGACACAGATGTGTTGGGTGCCTCTGCGGGTGGAGGGATGACAGGCAGTGATGGAGTGGTCACTCCAGGTGTCTGTGCTGTTGCATAAAATAGTAACAGAACTGGAGAAACATTAAATAGTAAAAAAAAATAGAAAAAAAGGCCCCAGTATACCCCCCCTTGCTGGAGCATGCTGCTATATTGTTTCAAAAGTATGCCAAGAAAAATCTTGCACTCCTCCACACGCCACCTCCGTGCTGTAAAAGGAGCACTGCCTTCATTGTCACCGGCCATATATATATATATATATGTCTCCTTTAAAGATGTCAGGAAAAATGGCAGTGAACTGGCGCCAAAAAGCAGATCTCATGTCTCCCATTCTTTATGCGATGACAGGCACCATTTTATTATAGCTCCATTGGCACTTTAAGGTGTGAAACATGGAAGTCCTTCTTCCCTCTGTTTGCTGCTGAGAATAAATGTTCAGCAGTAACTCTAGCTTAAGATGGGTAAGTATGGGATAATGATTGTATTTAATTTGAGAGACTTGGCTTCCAGAGCATGAACAAAGCTTACCTCAGGTGGTCAGGCATGTGCATAACATTGTGTATACTTTGTGTATACTTCTCCGTGATGTTTATCACATTTTCTCATTACACAGTTATAGTTATTCAGAGGAACTAATTACACGAGCATTAATTAGCATATTCATTTCAGACGGGGGGGGGGGTCTCCATAATATAATTACGACAAGATACCTATGACATCTATAGAAGAAATCAGTTGTATTGATTTCTTGTGTAAAAGACATTTTGCTACATAGCAAGTATCTGTTTACTTACGGCATGTGTTATGTTCCACAGTACTTAATTGTATAAGACTACCTTTTTTTGTGTGTTGTGTGCTGTAAGACTCAAATGCTGATGTGTTACATAGTGCCCTTTGAAGTGATACATCCGCATTTTGTAACATGCAGACACCTTTACAGTAATGCTGTAGCTAAATAAATGGTGCCAAACAGCAATAAGGTACTGTGACTTAAACATGTGACTTTATTAGATAGATAGATAGATAGATAGATAGATAGATAGATAGATAGATAGATAGATAGATAGATAGATATTTTTCTGCAAATGTTTTGACTAGTGTAAATGTTCTTGTTATGTGACCTGCCAGGTTAACTGCTGTCCTGTTTTTTGGGCATAAGGGGAAATTGTGATTAGCACACAGTAAATGCCTGCCATTCAGGTAAGTGGTTGCCAAATGCAGGAATATTAGCATCATGCCCATGTAAAAGTGTATTAGATGTATTATTAATATCTTAATAATATGCAAATTCATGTAGGACTACAACTGTTTATTTTAGAGTTCTTCATACCAGCAGAGTTATGCCTAAGATGCCAAGAGATAATGCCACACTTACCCACAAGCCTAGGTGCACACAGTCTAAGATTTTGTGTCACTAGAGGCCCTCTATCTCCATGGTAGGCAGATAGTATCAGTGCATACTGCAGATCAGACCCTCCTTGACCACGAATGTCAGGAAGTTGTTCACAATGTCAGTGCTGTCGGTGGCTAGGGGCATAATTATGGAAAGGTAAGCCAAAGTGAGACAGATACTTAAGAAGAAGCTTTGCAGTGGGACAGATACTTGAGAAGAAACTTTTGCAGTGAGACAGATACTTGAGAAGAAGCTAGAGATGAGGGGAAGAGTCCAACTGGGCAATCCTAGACTGGGAGAAAGCATATGACAAGGTCCCAAGAAAGCTGATCTGAGCAGTACTGCGGTGGTTTGAAGTCCCAGAAACACTGGTAGAATTAGTGCAGGCTATGTACAAGGACCAAATGATTCAAATACGAACAGTGTTCAGCCTCACAGAGGGGTTCCCAGTGGGAGTGGGAGTACACCAGGGTTCAGCTCTGAGCCCACTGCTGTTCATAGACTACATTAGCAAACAGGTTGGAGGGGACAGATCAGCAAAGTTATTGTATGCAGACAATGTGGCATTACAGGCAGACTCTGAGCTAGAACTTCAGAAAAGGATAGGAGAATGGAATGCAAAACTGAAGGCACATGGGATGAAACTAAGCACAGATAAGACAGTTGTAATGGCAGAAAACTGGGGAAATCAAAAGAAGCTGAGAATAGAGATAGAGGGGAAGATAATGGAACAGGCAAACATCTTTAAGTATCTGGGAGGGGTGGTTGAGAAGAAGGGAAGTCTGAATGAAGAGGTCAAAGCTAGAATCAGAGGGGCTGCAGCCAACTGGCATAGAGTGTCAGATGTAGTCTATGACAGAAGAATGCCCAAGAAGCTGAAAAGTAAGGTGTACTAGACAATGGTGCGACCAGTACTACTGTATAGTACAGAAATCTGGGCAGTAAGGGCAAAACAGTTGAAGAAGCTAGAGGCGATGGAAATGAAGTGCCTGAAAGGGGTGGTAGAATGCACACTGTGAGACAGACAAAGAAATGAAGACATAAGAGCAGAAGCCAAAGTAGCTCCAATTGCAGAAAAGATCAAAGAGAACAGATTAAGGTGGTTTGGACACATGTGCAGAAAGGCAGAAGACAATCTGGTGAGGAAGATTTGTGACAGACAGGAAGAAGGTAAGAAGAAGCAGGGACATCCAGCAAAGAGGTGGCTGGACTGTGTGAAAGAAGATCTGCGACAGTCAGGCATGAGTGTTGAAGAAGGCAGGAGTGTGGCACAGAATCAAGAGAGTTGGCAACAGTTGACATGATACCCCGATCCCATGTAAAAAAATGGGAAAAAGGGGGCTGATGATGATGGTAAGCCACAGAGCTACATATATGATACATGCTACCACCTACATACCACAGGCCATTGCACAGGAAAGAAGGGCAGTGGGACAACTATTGAGTCACCATCTATGGAGACAGAGGAGTTCCACTTCTCACTTCACAAGGTACCACCTTCACCAACTTCTGCAGTGCAGTGATGGATGTTAGGAATGAATTGGATAGGCGATAAAGAACATTCATTGCCAATGCCCTGGGTATGTAATCATAATATAAGCATGTGGCCTTAAATAGTATCTGTTATAATCTCACATTATAATGTAAAATACTTCTTTCAGTTATGCCATATAGGTACATCTGGTATCGAGTTGCAACATACATCTGCATGAGTTATGGGCAAAATTATGACTGTGCATCATATTGTATATTTGGCTGGATATGAGTTGCATGTTTAGCTTTGGAGATGGGTCATACTTACACTGGATATATTTTGTTTTGGTTTATTCACAGGTGAACCATTTTTGGCACCAGCACTGTAAAACTCCCTCCATCTGATGTTGGAGGATCTTTAGACTCTGGTGATGATGGACAGGGATGCAGTGTGTGTGTTGGACACAGGGGGTGTGATTCCCACATTCCTTCCTCAGGGTATGGACACAGTCTCTGTGCCTGTGCATACCCAGGACACACTAGAATCTGAGAGTTGACAGGATAATGGGGACATGGGAGATTAAGTTAGTGTATCTGCCCCCAGAAGAAACTTGTCTGATTCCGCCCCTACTCATTATGGACAAGAGTGTTCACATGGGGGTGCTGATATTAGTGTTTGCTAGAGGTATGGTTCCTGTCCTCTCCCTGAGGTGGGTGTGTCACTTGCTGCTACCCAACGTGTGTGCAGGGCCATAGTAGAGGCACAAGCAAGTTCCACCATAGCCTGAATACAGGTGGTGAGGGTGGTCAAGGCTGTGCATGCTGACATACAGGAGTGGATGAATCATATGTATAATTCATTGGGTAGAATGAATTACACTTTGAAATACTCAGTGTCTGCTCTGGGTCATCTGACAGGAAAAAAGGCCCATCCTCTTGACCAGTCATCTGTTACTTCCTTGGACATTAGTTGAACTGGCAGTGGATGAGCAAGATCCCACTCCCACAGTGCTAGCACATACACTACAACATCAGTTGTGGACATGTCTACATCCCCATGGTTGTAGTAGTGGTCATGCTGACACATCCTTCAGCAGATGCAGTCATGGTCAGGTAGCACAACAACATTGAGCCAAGGCCTTTACAAATCCTGGCAGTGCCAGCTCTCATGGGAGGAGATGTCTAGGGGATGCTGAACACTCTGTCAGGCATGATCTGGACCTGTCCAGTATAACCATAGTGTAATGCTATACCACATGCTAAGAATGTATCCCTGCACCCCCCAACATACACACGGGTCTATATCACATTGTCAAACTCTTAAAAGTTCGAACATCGTATGGTCGACACCATATGATCGAACTTTTAAAAGTTCAAACGTTTCAACAGACATCTCCGTACAGTGCGGAATGGGGAAATTTCCCTTTTATGCACTGTAGTGCAATCTTGGAGTTGGTATATTTAAAGAGCAGGGGATGTGGGGGGTGCAGGGGGGCTTGCCCCCCTGCTTAAACTGTTCAGGTAGGTTTTTTCTTTGGTTTATTTTTTTTATTACATTTTTGAACTTTTAAAAGTTCAATCATATGGTGTTGGCCATGAGGCGTTCAAACTTTTAAATGTTCGATTATGTAATATAGATGCACATACACACACACCAACAGAGTCCCCAACACATCTCACAGTCTCACGCTGACCCTAGTTATTCACAAGATTAAACTCCTCCTTACAATTATGACACTTCCCTTACAAGCAATTGCTGCTGTAGTACATTATCTCACTTCCACTGACATGCTTCCATGTGAAAGACATGCATTTCAGTACTCCATTCCCCACTTGTACAAGTGATTAGGTGTGGCCTGCCTTGTGTACATTATTCCTTGGGTAGCCTATAGCTGATGCACATTGTGGCCATCTTATGCATGGGTAAATTCATTTTTCTGTTTTGTATGCAAAATTTGTACTGTTATGTATATGCTTAGCTGTTGTGTACTTAATTAGTGGCTTCCCCAGCTGTGCAAATGATAGAAAATGTGCCCTGCATGTAAAGTGATAATTGTGTTGTCTACGTCTGATGCACAGAATGGCCAGGCCAGGCACAGGTAAGCACAGTCTGTTGTTTTTGTATGCATTATTTGTACTGTTGTGTATCTACTGATATGTTGTGCATGCATCAGCTTAGCTTTTGTATAGCTATGTTTTGCTTCTTTGCCAGTGCCATGGTGTAACTGTGCCCACCTCCAATTGTTATGGTCATCCCCTTTTGTTGGCTTCTCTTCGGACCCCTAATTTGTGTCATCTGCTACCGCCTATGGTGTTGGGAACTGTGGTCCTTGTATGGGTTCACCCTGCTGTAAATGGTTTACTGAGAATAATATTATGGAATGCAGCCTACACAGTCAGTATTTTAGTACATGTGGCAGAGTCATACTGCAGGGCACCATCAGTTGTATCTAGGCAGTGAAAACATGCTTCAGAACATATGCTTTATAATCTTTCTGGTTTGACATAGGGCATAGTCATAACCTTGGTCATTTGGGTTATGCGGATTTCCGATAGGCGTCATGATGAGCCACTAGTCCAGGATATATTTATTTTATTTTACATTTGTTTACCGGGAATGTCCGACTGGATACATATCCATTTTCAGCGGAGGCCCAGGAAGAAAAGCTCCACATTGAAATTAATTTACACTAAAAATTGTGGTTACAGCGACGTCTATAAACATTTAACAACATCAGTGACAGGTTGTAGTCAAAATTTTGGTTACAGAAAAGTCTGCAAACATTTAACAACATCAGTGACAGGTAACAGTCAAGGTTACGTTTATATAAAAATAATCATTTAGATAAAAACCTATCATTGTTGGTAAATGGATTAGGTGTACAGAGATAACAATTACCTATCTGAGGAGTGTATAATAAAGAGAATGGTTTCCAGGTAGAAGGTAAGGATGATAGTTAAGCGAATGGTGGTAGGTAAGAAGGAAGTAATTTAGTGTGGGCAGAAAAGTAAGTTATCTTCCTGTTGATAGGATAAAAGAGTTCTAATGGTTGAGGGAACTATGTGTTGTGAGGGTGGGGAGATAAATATAAGGGTATTCATCCCTGTGAGCTATGTTTGGGTTACCTTTGTCTTGGTATTAAATGGGTTAGTCAGGGTATATTCCTGGTCATGGCTGAGTTTATTTTGCTTCTTCTGATTTTTGTTTGGGTTAGTCAGGGTTTAGACATGGGCAGAGCCAGTCACTGCTCATATACATTTTTAGGGATGTTTTGAACTGGTGCAAGGAGCTGGAAGTGAGTTCCATTTTTTTTCCAGCAGAGTTGGAAAACAATGAATCTCCAGCTGAGTTGTTGGCTTTGGTGGTTTGCCTGTCGGGCGCTAGGATCCGCCACATAATGCAAGCACTCAGGTCACTCCAAAGCAAATACAAATATGACTCAGTATTGTACATGCTGGTGTGAATGACCTGAGACGTACCTCCCTGGACTACATGAAAAGAGACATAGAGGAGCTCTCTGATCATGTAGCCCAGGCTGGTATGACCCTGACCTTGAGCAGCATCTTACCCTCACCTAGAATGATGCCACAGTACAAAGACAAAATGATCGATTTTAACAATTGGCTAAAATTTTGGTGTCATTCAAAGGGGATCCAGTGTCTGTCAGCCTGGGATGACATGCTCGACAAGCTTCGCTAGGGACGGCTTGCACCTGTCACCACTGGGCTTTCAGATATTGGCAAAGGCTCTTGCCACCCCCATAGTGCCTTTTTAGGCAAGGCTCAAAAGTCAAACCCACCCCCATAGACAGCACAAGGAACAAGAAACTAAGGGTAATGCTGCTAAACACCAGAAGTCTTAACCTCAAGATGCAGCTCTCCTCAGTATGGAGAAGAACGATATCTGTGCAGTGACAGAAACCTGGTTCAAGGCTCCAGAGAGCACCCCAGCACTACCAGGCTATACCTCATATCATGCCCCAAAACCCGGACCGAACCACAAAAGGAGGGGAGTTTCCATATTTATCAAGGATATCCACACCTCCAGGTTAGTGGCATTGCTCGGAGACCATCCATGTGCAACTAACAGTGGGCAAGACTGCTTTTCAGTTTATAGCATCCTACAGACCACCCTCTCAAAGTCAGGAATCCCATTCGCTTTCCTGAAAACATTGGAGAACATGAAGATCTCTCCGAACACCATTATATTGGGTGACTTCAACTACCCAAACATTGACTGGAAGCACTACTCAAGCCCCAGCACCTTAGCCCAAAGATTCCTGGAAATTATAAACTCAAATGCTATGGAACAACTAGTCACCACTCCCACAAGAGGACAACATACTAGACCTGATCATTACCAACATGGGGACTCTATGCTCCACACCAGAAGTATATCCCTCATTGGTAAGATCAGACCATAAATTAATTTCACTGGATGTCCACATCCCGACCCCACACCCAACCCAGAAAACTACAGTGAAAAACTTCTCAAAAGTGAACTTCTCACTTCTCAAAACCAAAGTGGAATCCTTCAAGGCCCCAGGGCCAGTGGAAACTACAGCCCAAACTGCAGAATCCTATATAAATGCATTCTACGGACATCTCCAGGAATGCATGGATCATGCTATCCCAAACAAAACCAAGACCCTATCATCCAAAGGCAGGCGTCCAGTCTGGTGGACCCCTGCCATAAATAAACTGTACAACAGAAGGAGGAAGCTACTACATGATAGTGCAAAATCCCTAATAGGGAAGGCATCTCTGATCAGTACTAGCAAAAAATTACAATCCCTCATTAAATCCTCCAAGGCCAGCTTCGAGAGAAAAATTGCACAGGACACCAAAGACAATCATAAGGCTTTTTTCAGTTATGTTAGAAACCTGGGATGCAACTTCCAGACTTGTTCTGAGTTGATTCTAAACGACAAAAAATACACTGAACCCACAGACATCGCCAATATCCGACAGGTGCAGTGCAAACTTCTCCACCCCCTCCCGCCCAAAAGAGCAAATAACTATCCCGACAGAGCGCTGCCTCCCAAACATATCAGATGCTCAGGTGAAGGCTGCCCTCTCCAAAGCAAAAACACTGCTTCCATAGGACCAGATGGTGTCCCAGGTTACATGAACTACAAGAGGAACTAATCCCAATAAAACAGCTATACAATCTCAGCCTCACTACAGGATATGTGCCCACAGAATGGCGTACAGCAACAGTGGTCCCACTCCACAAAGGTGGAGCATCTACGGACCCTGGAAACTATCGCCCCATAAGCCTGAATAGCTTAGTCTGCAAGGCTATGGAGAGGATCATCATGGAGCTCATAAACAAAGACATTGGGGACTTACAGACACTAGATCCTACCCAGTTCGGCTTTGTCAAGGGCAGATCCTGCCTTTTGAACCTGGTTGACTTCTTTGAAACAGTCACCAAAGCCATAGATGAAGGGAAGGTAGTCCACACAGCCTATCTGGACCTTGCAAAGGCATTTGACACAATACCCCACTCGGGCATCATTGATAAGCTATCCAGCTTAAATATAAACCCCTATGTCACAAGATGGGTCGCAAACTGGCTCAAAGACAGAACCCACAGAGTGAGAGTTGCTGGAGCCATGTCAGACTCAAAACCGGTCACAAGTGGCATCCCACAGGGTTCTGTCCTGGGACCACTCTTGTTCGGTATATACTTTTCCGAGGTACAGGCAAACGTGGGAGGACTATGGCTCACCAAGTTCGCAGACGACTGCAAACTGGTAATCAACTCTCCAGCTGACACAAACATCCTTCAAAAGGTCTCACAGAGACAGATAACTGGTGCCAGCTCCATGGTTTAAAGCTAAATGCCAAAAATGTATAGTCATACCATTTGGCAAAACAATGTGCCCACAAATTACCACACAGGCGGAAACCCATTAAGTACAGAGAAAGTTATTAGGGACCTGGGGACCCAAGTTGATAGCAATCTCTCCTTTGAAAACCACATTGCCAAAGTGGTTAGAAAGACCTTCTACATAGCCCACCTCATCACGAAGGGTTTCACATCTAGATCAAGAGAGGTAATCGTGCCCTTTTATTCATCCCTCATCAGGCCCATCATAGAATACAATGCCCCTTTTCGGATGTACCTTACCCGACACCTGCAGCAATTAGAAAGACCCCAAAAGTATCTCACCAAGAGGATCAAGGGTCTCAAACAGATGCCATATACTGCTCGGTTAAAAACTCCAGCTCTACTCAGTTGCATACCGCCTACTTGAGGCGATCTATGCCTGACATACAAAGCTATGTCAAATCCAGAATTAATGGACATGCTCCACCTCAGTTAATCTAAATCCCTTAGGGCCACACGGCCGAGGGACTTGAACCTCAGCACAGAAATAAATAGAACTTGCTGGAGGGACAGGTTCATAACCCAGAGGCTCCATTCGCTCTGGAATAGAATTCCAGTTCATGTGAGGCAGAGCACCTCACTGAATCTCTTCAAGAAGAATCTCGATAAGTGGATGGGGGATCGTAGGTTTGTCCCAGGGATTACTCCCGTGTCACTATTAGACAGAGGCACAGTAAACTAAACCTTAAAAAAGGGCACAGTATACTCAAATCAAGGGGTGGCGTAAGCCATACAGAATTGGGCTAGGCTTATAATTGCCCCAGGGCAGATAGCCTAGTATGAACCTATGAACCTATGAACCTATGAACTAGCATTTTGTTGGATGAACGGAGGGATGCTAGGTTGCTGTAGGGGGTAATAATAGTAGTCAGAATGGGAGTACTGGTAGGTTGGTATAGGATTTTATGAATAATTATTAGTTGGTTATAATATATCTAATATACCTAATTTGTGAAGATTTTGACAGTGGTGGGTTCTATAGGCTGAGCCTGTGGCAAATCTAGCTATATTGTTATAGCAGCTAGTGATTTTCTTAAGGTTTGAGTTGGTTACATTTGTGAGGATGGGTGAGGCATAGAGAAGGGTTGACAGAAGATGTGTATGAGCTATGGTGGTTCTGGCAGATGGGGTTAAGAATTGCTTAATCCTATACATGGAGCCTATTTTTTTGTTTACTGTTTTTATGGTTTTGTCTGTATGGGCATCGTACTTCAGATTATTATCACTGATTACTCCTGGTAGTTTAGTGCAAGGTCCGGGAGTGATTATGGTGCCTTTGTTGGAAGAAACTGTGATTAATGGTAATGTTAGCTTACGGGAGGGGGAGAAAAGTAGTAGTTTGGCTTTGTTGGGTTCAGTAGGAGACGACGATTACTGAGACAGTTTTCTACTTTGTTGAAAGTGATTTGGGATAGGGATTGTAAATCTGTGGTAGTGGAGGCAGAGCAGATAAGTGTAGAGTCATCTGCTTACTGTATACAAGTTGCATCTGGCATAACTTTGGGTAGGTCATTAATGAATATGGAGAAAAGGAGGGGACCCAGGATAGAACCTTGGGGTACTCCAAGGGTGACAGGTAGAAGGGGGATAAGTTGTCTTCCCACAGGACAGCTTGTTATCTGCCATGCAGGTAAGAGTGGAACCATCTGAGTGCTGGGTTATCTAAGGACAGTGATTTTAAAAATTCTAGGAGTAGGTGGTGATTTACCATATCGAATGCTTTAGATAAATTGAGAAAGAGGGCAGAGGAGAGCCTATTCTGATTATGGTTTTGATTTATAGTGTGAGAAAAGGGCAGTAGTAGTAGTACTATGGGCTGGTCTGAAGCCATGCTGGATTGGGGCTAGGAGAGTATTCTGAGTAAGGTGGGTTAGGAGTTGTTTCTGTATGCATTTCTCCATTATTTTGGCTAAAGGAGATAGTATGGCTATGGGCCTGTAATTAGAGAGTTCAGTGGAGTTTCCCCCTGTATTAAGTGGAATAATATGAGAGATTTTCCAGATGGAGGGAATGTAGGATTCGTGAATAGTGCGATTAATTAAGATGGAGATAGAGTAAGCTATAACATTAGCGGCCTTTTATAGAAACTCTGCAGGAAGTTGGTCAGCTGCCAGGGTGGTAGGTTTTAGTTTTTTAAGTAGGGATTTAATATAGTCTGTGGGGATAGGATCAAATTTGAGGAGGGGGATATTTTCTTGAGTGGGTGAAATTGTAGTAGAAGAGGTGGGAGATGGATTATTAGCTAGGGACTGGACTGTTTCAGTGAAGAAAATGTTAAAGGTCTTAGCAACACATTTAGGAGGTAGTTGTAGGGTAGCTGAGGAGGTGGGGTAGAGGATTTACCGGGTGAAACAGTTTATTCAGACCTGACCAGAATTTTTGAGGCTGATTCTGGTGCTTTTGCTGTAATTTGAAATAGTAGTTTTGTTTGTCTAACACAATAGACCTTTTTGCTTCATTTCTCATTTGTTTGAATGTAATGTGGGCTTGTGGGGATTTGGTGACTCCCCAGGAGGTCCATGCTGAGTTTGTAGCAGTAAGTTTTTGTCTAGTAGTATTGGTTAGCCATGGAGCAATTTTATTCTTGGTTCTGATTGTATGTGTTGAAGCATGCCTGTCTAAGATGGCCAGGAATCCAGTGTTGAATTCGGAGACTGCTTCATCAAGGGGAAGTGTTTTTAGATTGGCCCATTTACATGAGCTAAGATCATCCTAGAAACTAGTTAGGTTAAAGTTCTTTGTATACCTAAGGGTTTTAAAGGTGGTTTGGTGAGACATGTCATCCCTTTTCCTGATTATATAGGTTAGGAGGTGGTCGCTCATGTCTTCAGGTAAGGTGCCTGATTTGTATAACTGTGGTTTGTTATTTATTAAGATCCAGTCTAGGATGCTTTCCTTTTTGTTGGGCTTGTTGATTCTGGTGGGGGTGGTAATAGTCTGGGAGAAACCATATAAGTTAATATGGGTGGTGGAGAAGTTTGCTGAACAAGTTATCCAGTCGATGTTGAAGTCCCCGAGAATGATTGTTTCTTGGGGGTGGGTAGTGGATAACCATTGAAGGGTGCTTTCTAAGGTGGTTATATTGTTGCCTGGGGGAATACAGCTGCATACTATGTTTATAGATTGATGCCGCGGTAGCATTGTTGCCTCACAGTAAGACGCTGTCCGGTTCGATTCTCAGATAGAGCGTCTTCTGCGTGGAGACATGCGTGAATGGGCATACCTTCGTTGAAGGTTGTGCATCAGGACTGGTAACTCGGCACGTAAAAATCAACTACCAATCATTAGCAGACTGGAGTTCCACTGTGGCGACCCCTAACCGGGAAAAGCTGAAAGACACAACAACAACTATGTTTATAGATTTGTGTTTGTTAAGTTGTACTTTTGAGATGATTATTTCAGAGTTGGTAATTGTTAGGCGTTGTGGGGTGCTAATTGTGGATATCTGGAGAGTGAATTTATATAGGATGGCTACTCCGCCTCCTTTTTTTACCTTTACGGTCAAGTCTTATTATATTATAGTTGGGGGGTAATATTTCATTATCAGAGCTAGTGGGTGTGAGCCAGGTTTCTGTAAAGCAGAATAGCTCAGGGGAGTGTATGTCTAGGAGGGCATGCAGATAGTGGATTTTCTTATTTATACTTCTAATATTTAGGTGGCAGACTAGGAATGATTTGGGGGCATTATGTGAGCTTCTTAGGTTGGTAGGAGTACTATTTATGGGGTTAGAGGTAGCTGGTAAGTTTGGGCCTGGGTTAGGGTGGATGTCGCTGTCGGTTATGAGGTTAGGTAATATACTCCTTATTAGTTTGGTGAACTTAAGTAGGAGTTGGTAATAGTTCTTAGTCCTTGGGTTTAAGTAAGTAGGATGTATGGGATGGAGAGGTTTTGGAGTAGTGCAATTGGTGAAGAGGTGGGGTAGTATTGGTGGTGGGGTGTGTGTTTGGATGCTAGTGGTTGTGATTGATGTAGGATACTGAGAGTTAGGTAGTAGTGGAATTCATATGCGGTGAAGACAAAGTATTATAAGTGGGGGTATGGGGTAGTTATATGTTTTAGGGTTTTGGGATAAGGTGAGAGTAAGTGGATACATTGTGGCTGGAGTAGTAGATGGGTTAGCGAAAAAGGGTGGGGTGATAGAGGAGAGTAAAATTATATCGAGGTGGGAGTGGTGGGTGTGTGGAAAGGATGAGTTATGATAGGATGGTTGTAATTAATGGGAAGGGCTGACTAAGTGGGGGGGTGGTTAGGGAAGTATAAGAGTAGGAGTATTAGGGACAGGTGGAATTTGGGGGCAGGGTAGGGGAGCAGAGTGAGCCTGCAGGGCGAATGGAGCAGGTAGAGCTAGAGAAGGACTGAATTCAGGGAAAACAATCAGTAAAGTGCTGACTGTAAGGTAAGTTTAAAGGGAGATAGTAATCTGTGCAGGTGAGAAAAGTAAGGTAAACAGTGAGGTAAATTGGGTCTAGCAGATAGATAGATAAATATGGTAAGAACTGGAAGTCTGAGAGTTAAATTATCAGAATGGAGAATAGTTATGTAGGGAGAATACACGAGGGAATAGGGTGCCACCTAGTGGGCAATGGTTATAATGCAACCAGGCTACTCTCAGGGCTAGCAGCTCCCATGTGATAAGGTAGGGTGACACAGGAGTAGTATAAGGAGGCTATAAGAGTGAAAGCTATGGTGGTTGGGAGGAGAGAAAGGTTTGGCTGCTGGCTGTCCTGGCTAGGGAGTTTGCAATATACACCTGGGCTGATAAAAGAAGTGTATCTTTAATTTTAGAAACAGTGGGTATACAACATACTTTCTTGTGTCCTTGAGGGAAATGATGTCCAGAGAGGTTTGGCTATGTTCTTTAGCATGGGGAGGAGGCAGCAATCCTAGACAGGGATAAAAACCTAAGACCTAGTACAGGTCAGGAAGGCTGGAGTGCTTCTTGTGTCCTTGAGGAGAATGATGTCCAGAGAGGTTTGGCTATGTTCCTTAGCGAGGGGAGGAGGCAGCAATCCTAGACAGGGCTAAAAACCCTAGTACAGGTCAGTCAGGTTGGAGTGTTTCTTCTGTCCTTGAGGAGAATGATGTCCAGAGAGGTTTGGCTATGTTCCTTAGCATGGGGAGGAGGCAGCAATCCTAGACAGGGCTAAAAACCCAAGACCTAGTACAGGTCAGTCAGGTTGGAGTGACAAGGTGGGAACACCGGAGGCAGGAGCGCAGAGCAGCCTGGTCCAGTCTCTCATTGTCATGGACAGCATGAGATGTCAAGTGCAGACAGAAAACCCTCTGTCTCAAGTGATGTTGCACACACACTGCTTTGGCTACACCCATGACAGCCTCTTGCTGATACAAATTTACAATAGCTATGGCGAATCCTAACATTATTCAATGGCTTACACTGACTAAACATGAGTATCTAATTGTGTACACATCCAAGGTTGGCACAGAATTGCAGCCCATCGTTTAAACATTTTTAATTGCTCCACCATTATTTTTTGTCTCATTACTATTAATGCTTCATTATGCAGTTATTACCATATAACACGATTGACCATTTATTCTGGCTGGCCATATCATGTAGCTATGTTTTGCTTAAATGGCCACTTGTTTTGCAATCTCGCTTAGCAAGATCCGGTGAGGTTCTATAAATCTGTCTTAATTGTCTCAAACATTGAGTTCCATTAAAAAAAATAGATACTTACTAACCCATTCATACAGATGACTCATATGGATTCAAAATTCTCATTTTGAGTAGGCAGGTCTTAGACAATGTCTAACCTATATTAAATGTCATGCAAGTCATCATGAATGTGGAGAAAGGCCACATGCTTCACAGAAACTAATGCCAACCTATATCTAAAAGATTATGCAAGTTTATTTTATATCCTCCTTATATTCTGGCTTTACAAATGTATTTACTAATGCTTTGGAAGACACTTATGGCTCTTTGTATGCACTTGTCCATATAAATAGAGGACAATAAACTATTTTAACCATAATTTAATTTTAGCACTTGATAACAGGTAAGTGAACTGGGCAGCAGTACAAAATAAGCTGGTAAACGATCAACTGTTTTGCAGTCTGTATTTAATATTGAATGTAAAATATTCTGACTGCTCAAATGCTTGAGTGTATGACTGTCTAGCATTTGTGTGACATGAATACTGTGTATGGGTTTGTTTGTACTTTTTTTTTTTTCTTTTCTGGAAAAAGAAAGAATGTGAGCTAATGTGAGTAGGGTGCATACAGTGTCTTGTGACATTGCTGGTGCAGTTTCTATTCATTAGCTGACAGTGACTGCAGTTTCAAGGAGATATTTTCCCTTCATCAAGTTGGTACGACTATGGAGTTGTTATATCTAAGCTTGAGAGATGGGGAAATTTTTTGCACATGGGTGAGTGTGGTGCCCCTTCCCCAAAAGCTATTTATTTGTGTGGTATGTTTTCTTCCCTCCCTGTGGAAAAACATTTTTAGTATTTTTTAGTGCCAATGTTAAAGTTAATTATTTGTGTTATATTTACCCATCCCTGTGGAAAAATATTTTGAGTATTTCTTAAAGTTATTTTTATTCACTACTGTGAGGAGTCATTTTTTCGGGGGGGGGGGGTTGTTTTGATCTTCTTTAGTCCAGTTTATCCTTACATAGTTGTGAACTGGACTATCTTAGACCTTTATCAGCATGTATCAGGCAAAAAAGATTGCAGCAATTTACATGGGCAATTTAGACAAACTGACAACCAGCATGTTTTTTTATAAGAGAGAACACTGGAGTTTCCAAAGAAAAACATGGAAAGACAGGGAGAAATGTAAGGCAGTAACCATGATCACTGAGCTACCATGCTTTCCAATGGGCATAAATGTTTACTATAACCTCTGTTTGCCAAAAACATGGATCACTGGCAATGTCTATAGAGTTTAGATGTGCCTTATGAAAAGTTAGGTAGTACCTTGTTGAAGCACTATGTACAGAACCAAGTTAGTCCCATCTGACAAATCCAGTAAAAAATCTGTCAATATCCAACAGAACTAGGCTTATTTTGCTCATGTGACTAGAGGTCCTAAAAGTCACCAAAAAAAACACAAGGCAAACTGTTGAATTCTGATTACTTCCCACTGGCTATGGAAAGGCTGCTGCTTTCAGTTACCTAAACTAATGCTTAATCCAATTTATCTTAGGGTATCTTCTTCTTTTGGCTTTGGGAGGAAACCGGAGTACACAGAGGAAACCCACGTGACCACAGGGAGGACATGCAGACTCCGTACAGAGGGCACTTCAGCCGGGGATCGAACCGGAGAACCTCTTGCTGTGAGGCGGCAACGCTAACTGCTGCACGATCGCAGACACCACATTTATCTTAGGGTATAGTTTAATAATTTAGTTAGTTTACTTGCAGTCAGTTTGACTGTATTTCCAAAAATGGTTATTAGCCAATATTAATTAAAAGCTGTTATTAAATTCACAGAGGTTTCTTTGCTACCTTGAGTCCCCAAAATATTTTACTCTGTTGTTTTAATTCATTAGCTTCTAGTGATTATCAGAAGTTGTATACCGAAAATGGATATGCCTCACTTCTAGGTGTGGCTTGCTAGGAAGTGTAGAAATGTAAATCAGAATAACGATAAGATGAAAAATAACCCTAAAGATGATACAGTGGCACATATGTATAAAATCTGGATTCTGGAATGCTGTTATCTAACCAACCAATCGCATTGACTCGGCACTATGCAACTCAATGGAACCCTCCAATAGAAACCAATAGAATTGAGGGAAGGAATGGATTTTTCATAAGCAGGAAAGGTCCTGGAGCTGATATTTAAAACACTAGTGTAACTGTGTATTTTGGTAGTACTGTTATTATCCACCACCTTGTACATGTTATTTTAAATCCAGTTCTGGTCATAATGTTTACCCAGTGTGATTCATCCGGGAAAGGAAACCCAGGACAAATACATGATAATGAAGCAGATATTTGTAACAGAAAATGATTAGCCAGTCCTTTTTCTGTCTTTTCCCTCCTATTACTCTGCCCTGTTTGACTTCATAAGGTTAGCATGCAGTACAGGGTAGAAGCAGAGCTTGGTAGCTGTATACACGCTAGACAAAAACATTGTTGTACTGTTTAATGTTAAGCAACAAGAAGCCATTGAAAGGATATGAAATATCTGTAAATCTTGACCTGTATATTTTATATATATATATATGTGTGTGTGTGTGTGTGTGTGTGTGTGTGTGTGTGTGTGTGTGTGTGTGTGTGTATATATATCTATATCCATATATATATTTCTCTATGTATGTGTGTGTGTGTGTGTGTGTGTGTGTGTGTGTGTGTGTGTGTGTGTGTGTGTGTGTGTGTGCGTATATATATATATATATCTATATCTATATTAGTGTTTGTGTGTGTGTGTGTTGTATGTATATATATATATATATATATATATATATATATATATATATATATATATATACAGAGAGAGGGAGGGGAAGAAATAAATATACATGTGTATATATGTATATATGGGTTTACACTGAAAACCTTGAAACTGCATCAGTCGACCAGCATGTGGTTAAATGACAGTTTTCAAGTCGGCAGAATGTCTAACCAAAATGTATCAACTACATTACAGCAAACGGGTAGAGTAGTTCGAGTATTTGGGCTCAGCATTGTGCAGGGACATCTCTGTTCTGTGTGGAACAGGAAATTAGCCCATTTCCTCACTGTAGTGTGATCTTGGAGTTGGTATATTTAATGTACAGGGGATGAGGGGACGCAGGGGGGCATACCTCCTCTGCAAAATAGGAGAATTGACATACCATTGGCTGTAGAGTGTAACAGTACGTTAATGTGCATAGCAGAAGGTGAGTGACGTCACCTCCTGCTATGTTGAATACATCGAACTAAGGATATTGATGTATTCACTTTCACATTGGTTGCGGTTTTGAAATTCCAAATTCAGCATTTTGGGTCGACATTCTGAAGGTTCGACCAAAGCGGATTCGGAATTTCAATAGTAAACCGTATATATGCATGTATATATATATATATATACATATATATATATATATATATATATATATATATATATATATATATATATATACATATACACACACACACACAAACACATATCTATATTTATATCTATATATAGACATAGATATACATATAGATATATATCTAAAAGGGTTCAGTGTGCTTTATCACACAATTGTTTTACGGGATCACTACAGAATGGTGAGTGGGATTTTGCTCTTTCCCCACTGTTTTTCAATCTCCGAGTTACTATATATTATTAACAGAGATTTGCCTTCTGCATAAAATGTTTTATTTTTGTTTTTTGATTGAACGAGTCTCAACCATTTGTGGTTAATTTAGTTTATGCCAATTTAGTGAGTCAGAGATGTAGCGAAACATAATCATTTGTGTATATGTATATATATATATATATATATATATATATATATATATATATATATATATTTATGTTTAAATATTTTTGAACTTTAGAATACTGATGCATTTCAAAACCACCGAATTCTGAAATATTTGGCGGAAGGTAAAACATGTGGATATAAATGGAATCATTCAAAGGCTACCTTAGTACCAGTTCATGCAGTCTGCAGGCTATGAGCCACACTGCTGTAGAGAAAAGATCAATCTGTTTAAGTGATGACTATCATCAGAATGAACAAAAGCTGTCATTTGGTAAGTTTCTCAGTTTGTGGCCAACTCTTTACACTCCAGAGAGCATAAAACTGCGACAGCTACCACTAGTTCAGATAGAAACTGAAACTGCAGGATAGACAATCTATTTTAATTGATTTAAAATGACAGTTTTAGTCACCTGCATATTGTATCACAAGATAATATCAGCTTATTTCTATCATTTGTATAAAATACACTATCAAATAAAAGTACTGTGGAAATGAGTCACTGCTGCTTTTACTTGCATTTCCACAGCCAGCGAATCCTGTGGGAGGCACAAAATACCATTTAAGACACAGCACAATTTTCCTCTGACTGAAAAACAGACAAATTGCCTCTCTTACTAAAATGAAAACTGATGCTACAATTATATGTTTATAGCATAGTAGTTATCTTTTTTTTGTTAAAATAATCTTTTGTAAAAGGCTGCAGCTAGAAGGAAAGCAATGATTAAAGCTGTATATTCCCATTTCCAAACGCTACTGAATTCGGTAAAGTATACATACAAGTAGAATTGTCAAACGTTTTGCTACAATAAAATCTAAATTAAAAAAAAAATAATTCAAGTGTAAAATGCATTCATTCCTGGTAATGTTATATGCCATTTTTGTTTTGGGCCATCTAACCAGCCTATTATTGTAATATATAAGCTGCCAGCATCCCATTTTTCATACATCCCATGGGTTGCTTTATATTTGACTTACTTATTATTGATTTTGTATACTGCTTTTGCTTCTAAAGCTTTCCCAGGAAGGTTGTTTCCATCAATAACCCTTCCTTGTGGAGAAAAAAATATTTCTTCACATAATCTCTGAGCCATCTTTTATCTTCCTTCAACTTGTTTTCCCTGATTCTTTTATCTTCTTTCATAAACCATGCTTCCCTCTTGGATGTTATCAGGCAGCTAGATGTAATTGTACTCTTCTGTCATACCCCCCCCATTTCCTTCTGCATATACAGTTTTTTTGTTCTCTGCCTCGGTTGATTATTGGCTACTCAGATGTTTTCCCATGGCTCCCCTGTCCTCCCACTGACAGAAGGGAAGGAGAATTGTGAAATCTCAGTTCACACCAGTAGTACTCCCAGCTGACCATTGGCTACTCAGATGCAGCCCCATGGCTCCCCTGTCCTCCCACTGACAGGAGGGAAGGAGAATTGTGAAATCTCCATTCACACCAGTTACTCCCGGTGATGCTTTATTGGCAGTCAAGGAGAGTAGTGCAGACCACAGCCAGCAGCATCCTAGACCCTGATGAAGGGGATTTTTATCAAGCACTACCCTTTCCCCTGCATGCTGATATCAACATCAAAGGTAGGGGAAGTCATGACAGACATTCTGTGAGGACACACAGGTGTATCACTCTTGGGCCAGAAGGCAGCCACGCCTCCTCTATCTGCTCATATGTCCCAGCCCAATAATTTTCCTAAGTCCTGGCCTCCAGCAGGGTTTACATGATCAGCCCACCATTATCCCTCACCCCCTCCCCCATGACCATGCCCATCTTCAGTGTCAACCCATCAGATGCCCAGACTGCTAATCAAAATTGGATCATCTAAGCTGCAGTTATGTCTTTCTCCCACTACTCCACCAGGCTGACCCTCTTCCAGAGTATACCTACTTCATTTCTTTAGTCTTTCTTCATATTTTTTTAAGGTAAGCCCTTCATTGTCATGGTTGTCCTTTTATAAAGCTTCCACTCATCTAATATATTTGCAGATGTAACCAGTCCAAAACAGTTTGCAGAATTTGATATTTATCTACTTTCAGTTCAAAGAGCTCATTCAGACTTGTTCTTGCATGAATGTAGAGGCTTCAGTCATCCCCATCAAAGTTATTTGTCTATAAATAAAAAAGAAATAACAATTTCCTTCTCACTACCATGTTCTGTTTGCATTAACTTCCATTTTAAGCTTTGAAGTGCTTCCATTGGATTTAACTTCCATAATGCAACTCCAAAATCATGTATTTTCCTTCCCAAGACATTTGTTCATGTTTGTATTTAGTTATCTTTATAGTTCCTGTGTTCTTCCAATCTACCTTATTTGTCTTCTGCTACCTTTGCTTTGTAATTTTTGAATGCTTTGCATTTTATATTTAATTTTTATTGAAATTTGTTTTAACAACTAGTGTTATTTTGTAACTTTACAAAAACATTTGATGTCTTTGTGATGAGTTTTGCATTCTTTCTGCTGTTCCTTCACTCCTCCTCCTTATGTATTGATTCCTAAAGCTTTTCCAAGGCATTCTTCCATTTCATCAAAGCTAAAGTCCAGGACTCTTACTTTAGTGTTATTTTAACCTTGCTTTATTTATTGTCAACCACAGTGATCATCCTATGTAGCTACTGGTTTCTTCATTTTTCAGCTCTGTCTATTCTCTACCTGACATTATCAGAGCTAAGATTTTTCTTTACCTTGGTGAGGGATAACTCTGCCTCTGGCATACCCCATGCAGAGTAATGAGTTCACTCTGTTTCTAACTGTAAGTACAATCTAGGTCCTCCAATATACCCACCCAGTGCAGTTCAGTTTTGTATCAGGAAATCTATTCATTCATTCATCCAGCAATACCCTTTTTTTATCATTTTTTTTGCACATTGGGTTAGGGTTTCACTTCAACGCTGACAGTCATCTAAAGCCAATAATTTGTATTGCTGGGTGGATAGCCCTGCTGCAGTAAACATCTAACCTTTTTCTGCTCTTCTAAATTTATTTTTCCTTTTGTCTTTGTCCATCTCATGAACTGTGGTGGTAGAGCAAATACTACAATCACTCTCTTGTCAAACTTAGTGTCATTTCCTTTCCAGTCCATTGTGATCATAATACCTTTTTCTCTCTCTTGATCTTTATAGATCTGCTTTTGGCTCTGATGACTTCCCTTCAGTAGGAAGCTATTCTGCCTTTAGTTTTAATCTTTCAGTTTTCTTTTTCCTTTTTTTTCCTATAAATTGCTTTTATTGAACATCATACACATCAACACTGAACCAAATGTGAAAGTGTCTCATTCTTATTACAAAACAAAAATCCACTTGTATATGCTACATTAAAAATTGTTCATCAAACACATTGTGCACAGACTCTACCCACATCAAAACAGTTTATATTTTGGTACATTTCTGTTATATACAGGTAACACGTGCCACATCCTTCATTCTTCGAATGTTAAGTTACACCCCCTCTATTCCGAATCTACTCTCTTCTCATGACACGGACTCCTCTCACATCTCTTTGCCTCTCCTTCCTCTTTGCTATTTTCCTTTCCATCCAACCCCGCCTCATTTACCCTCACACACTGTTCTATGCCATATCCATTGGCCTATCTTGTCCACCTGTACTAGGTTATTATCCCCTTACTTCTGTACCATGACAATTTCCTTTTAACCCCTTACTGCCATACTTTGACAAATTTTCTTTTCAACCAGTCTTCCAGTAACATCATCTCTCTCCTTTCTTTTGTCCCCTACATCCTCTACTCTTCATCTACCGCAGATAAGCATAATAAACATCCTTTATTAGCTCATTTATTTTACAACTTAGTTGATATTTCTTTATACTCTAAAAGATCATCCCATCACATGTGAATATTATCTACCACTCATTCCCCACTTGTCCAGTACATTGGAATTTCCTACTGACCTTCCTCAATTAATCATTTTGAAGGCATATACCATCTGTATAACCTCATGCTCTGGTCCCCCACTGGCCCTGAGACTTTTAAGCCCTTCACCATTTCTCAAGTCCTGCTCCATTGTTCATTACTATCCCACGTGTCAGATTCTTTAATGCACCTCTTCCTCATTTAACAGAAGCAATCATCCCTCTGTCCCCTAAATCCGTATCTATTTGCACTATCCTTCCGTTCTCTGTTCCCCCTCACTCATACCCTTTTCTTTCTGCCTTCATCATTCAGCTTGCTCTTCGCTCCTGTTCCTTTCCTCCCTCTGTCCCTCTGAACACAGTCAGTCCCTCTTCCTCAGATTAAAGGCACGTCTTATCTGCTCAAAAGTCCTAAATTGTCTATTCTTTCCCTCTTCTGGCAACTGCTTCACATATCACATTCCTTTCTCTTCTTCCTCCCCAACACCTGCTTAAGTATTTTCTGCTGTCACTAACATATTACATCCTTAATTCTAGCTTCCTATAGTCCTCATAGCCTTACTTTTGCTTTCATAAGCATCTACAGAACTACCTCTGTTACCTTCTCAATCTCTCTCAATATATTTTTATTCCTCTTCTTGCCATTATCTTACCACCTTTTTAGTCTGATCTTCTTATTTTCCATACCCTTCTGTCTTCACACCATATTTATCTCCACTGCATACCTCCTAAATTTTGCCATGCCCTGTCCCCTAACAATGCTTTCATTCTTTCCTTCCCAATCCTACTTCTCTTCCGTCTCCAAACAATCATTTCACACATATTCTGTATCTTTCCCCTTGGACAAACTCCTAAAGGTGTTATCTGCATGTGCCTTAGTAAATAAATCACTTAATTGTAACATCACCCTTACTACACCTATCCTCCCAATCACCATAGTTACTCTGCCTGTCCACTTGTCCAGCATGTTATTGTAATTTCCTGCCAACTCTTTACAGTTTTCTTCCATTAACTTCTCCACTCTAAATGTATCTTAACTTACAGGTACTTTTTCCCTTCCATGAATCATAGCAAACCTAGTAGGTTTTGAAGTCCTGTCTCCAATCTTGATACTAAGGACTTTGTGGTATGGTACTTCAGACCTAATTCTCTGCTGAACTCCTTACAGATCTTTAACACTTGAGGCAGTATCCCTTGTAAGTCCTCCAAGCATGCAGTCTTCAGTGAACAGGCTTGTGCTACTTATCTTCTTCTTAACAGCGATCAACCTATTTATCCTCCACACTGCTTTTTCTGTAATTAGCATAAATAAAGATCCCTCAAGATAAAACACAGTGATGTCTTGTTCTTCTTGCTAAGCTCACCTTGTCTGATAACCCCGTGTTTACAATGATTTAAACATCTGGTTGTTTATATAGGGTTCACATGCTCTTTACAGCCCATCCTCTCCTCAAAACCTGCTGCAGAGTTTTCAACATAAATTCCCAGTTTACTGAATAAGAAGCTTTCTGTATACCGATAAGCATCACCCTGTTCCATTTACTCTAGCCATAATTTTGACATTGCTATTAAATAATGAGATTAGTCTATGATTTGTTAGGTCCTTCTAGCCCCTTCCCCTAATGGAACTCTACCATCTCCATCTACCATATAGACATCATAATCCCCCCTTTCCTCACACAGTTAAATAGACACACCATACATTCTCCCACCTTCACCCCAATTTATTACATTATTTGATTGGGAAGACATCTAGACAACCTTCCCACCCCCCTTTATTTTTTCATGTGCCTAATCACCACCTTGACTTCTCCTGAGCTAACCACTCTGTGCAACCTTTCCCTGTCTTCTTTCCTTGACTCTAGGCCTTCCCATTCCTCAAACACTGCCTACCACCTCTAATCTCATATAAATCTTCTCACAGAACTTCCTGAATTGTTTTCTTATCTTTTTATTCTAAATAGCCATTTTACCTTCCTCAATCTCTGTTGAAGCTATTGATGCCTTCACATCAGCTTCCCCTTTATTTTGCCACTTCTGTGGCACCATTCCCAAGTCCATGTTTCCTCCTGCACCTCCCTTATCCTCCCCACTTTGACTAATATCTCTTCCTCCAGTCATTCTTCCTGCTCATTATTCTCCACTCCTGCCTCAATCCCATTTCCAACTCCCTTATCCTATCTCACCTGTTTTTCCATGCCCTGTACCTTATTACCTCACCCTACAAGCCACTTTAATTTCATACATTCACTAATTTCTGCCTCCCCTTCTTCTAGTTTCTCCTTTGAAACACTTCAGTATCTATGTTCTTCAGTCAGTTGGGTTCCATCTCTACATATCCAATCTTATCCCCCCCAACAACAAAGTTACTAAAAAATAGTCTGATACCCCCTCTCTGAAATATGTCTTTAGCCTCTACTTCATTCAGGGTTTCATCATCTACCAAAATCTTATCTATTCTTCTTGACTGCTTAACCTCTTGCCTGGTTAATGTGAACTGCCTCACATCTACACACGTTTCTCTCCAAGTATCTAGAGTGTTTATCCTTACAGTTCCTTAAATACAATTGGAATTTCATATTGAATTTTGTCTTCCTAAATAACCTATCATACCTTAGCCCCAGCATTACATTAGAGTCTCCTGCCCATATTATCTGATATTATTTCCTTTTACCTTTTTTTATCATCTCTATATATCCTTTCATTTCTTCTTCCTTGTCCCCATTTGGGCTATAATACGGAGCCACCAATACTCTATCTTCAGACGTATCACTGCACATCGCACACCTTCCATTCTCATCTGACACACTTTTATTCCATCAGTCTCTTTCTTTTAGCGATATCTCTACTCCCTTCTCTCTCCTGTTGGGCACAATCTATCCACCCACATATTTTGTTTCTTTTGCATCGACCCTTTTTCTCCTCTTAGACAACTTAAGTTCCTGCAACATATCATATCCAGTCCTTCCTTCTGAATTCTACTCGAAACATGCTCCCTCTTTATTGGGTTATTGAACACCCACATTAGAACTCCCTATCATCCAATCTTCCCCTTCTGACTTGCTGCCACCTCCTCAGGAGCTGGACCCAAAATTCTGTGGGCAAGACACATAGCTGCACCAATGCCTCAAACAAGACAGATGAAAGTCGCACTTGTCATCCACCCAAAAGTCACTTTAGTGCTCTTCAGTTGTTTTACTCTGCCTACATTAGACTTTTTTCATTGTCCTGCTCCCACCTTCCAACCCCCAGCCACTGCATCCTCCAATTGAATGCTGTTTTGCTTTTCTGCATTCTTGCCTTTCTACTCTTTATCGTTCCTTTGCAAACTCCATACATTTCCCCTAAAAGAATACCTCTGTAAAATGGACTGAGTTAGCTCTGAAAAGCGTACGCCTCAACTTATATACTATGCTATTTAACTATAGCTATATAACTGTAATCACTAACTTATAATATTATGCCAGCTCTACTGGCATGAAGGATAAAGCTCTGATTATGCCCAAGACATCTGAATTTGGTTACTGATTGGCTTTATTGATTGTTAGACCAGAATGGAGAGGAAAAGAATGTCAAGGTTTAAGTTTGCACATCTCTTCATGGGAGTGTGTGTGTGTGTGTGTGTGTGTGTGTGTGTGTGTGTGTGTGTGTGTGTGTGTGTGTGTGTGTGTGTGTGTGTGTGTGCGTGTGTGTGTGTGTGTGTGTGTGTGTGTGTGTGTGTGTGCGTGTGTGTGTGTGTGTGTGTGTGTGTGTGTGTGTGCGTGTGTGTGTGTGTGTGTGTGTGTGTGTGTGTGTGTGTGTGTGTGTGCGTGTGCATGCTTATGAGCACATTCTCTGTAGTAGAAGCTCCAGTGGAGACCAGGAATCATGTGAAGGTATAATGGTTAAGGTATTTACCTTACAAACACAAGGTGCAGAGTTTGATTCTTACATGAGGTAATTGGCTAGGCTTAAAATGACCCACAAGGGCAGTTAGCCTAGTACTAATCTATGCTCCTATGAAGGTGCTTGTCTACAATGTTGGCAGGGCCAACTGATCATATCACACAAAGGTGTGATGTGTATTGCAATAGCCCACTGCATGATAACCCCTTGGATGTGAGTGAACATGAGTGGGAGTTAGGACTAGACAAAGAAACTAAACCATTCCTGGTAGCCACCTCAGTAATGGTGACTCTCAGATGGCTCTTGCCTAGGTTATGGGAAAAAATGGTCCATCTGATAAAAGAGAGTCATCGGCCAGCAGCAGGAGTAAAACAATAGCAGTAAATAAATGCACAAATAAATAAATGCCTGCATGCATGCATTCATACCTGTGTGCATGCATGCATAAATACAGAGGCACATAAATAAATCCTTATCTCCCTGGTCTTCATAATCTTATCTTAATTTGCAAATTTACTGAAGTAGGCAGTAATTACATTGATATGTAAGTATTATTTGGAGCCTGCACAAAAGAGGAAGACCCCCCCCTCCATGTTCACTAAATTTCCTGAGCTTACTAGGTTCCTGTATGTAACTCACTAAACTATATAATTTACTGTAAAACAATATGCAGTAAAATGTATAACATTTTCCGTAAAACCGATTACTTTCACTTATTACTTATGTTACATACATACAGGGTGTACATCGGAATTATATCAGTCTAAACCTAAAATGCCATCTCCAGGATAATAGGTTTTACAAGGCAACTACGCCTTGAAGCCATCTCTGCCTTGCCAATACCCACCCTTACGCCTTAACATTCATTTTAACAGGCTGGTCATAACAGGGGTAAATTTGTGAACTCCCATCCAGTTGCTCAGTTTCTTACTAAATACAGACAGTGTATCACACTGATTAACATGGAGAGAAAGTTTGTTCCAGAGAAGAGAGAGGCACTGATTGATAAATCTATCCCTTGTCTTAGTCTTATTTATTTGCAGGGTCAGATTTAGATTTCAAGCTCTTGTGTTAGCTGGACTGTCTGACATTTTGAGATATAAGAGCTCTGGGACTGCTGGATCCGTTATCCTAAGGAGTCCATAGGAAAGTGAATAAAGGGATAAAGCTTCCAGTCGATCTTTGTAGCTCAGATCTTTTAGGCCCCCAATCTTTTGTTACAAAACTCTGTCATTCCAACTGCCTGATATGCTTCGTAAGGAGCATTCCAAAGATGGTATTGTACTCAATGAGAAATTTAACTAAATTGAAGTACATGGAGATGAGGTCTCCTTTTCATCTGGAAGAAATAATTTTTGCTATGAATAGTGCAAGGTAAGAGGATTTCCTAATCATCATTGTAACATGATGGGCAAATGCCAGAGAGCTGTCTACCCATGTGCCCAAGTCTCTCATGACCTTTTCATATTGAAGTGGTGTGTTATCTATGCTTTAGGTAGGAGGTAGGGAGTGCTTACCAAAAGCTACTATGTTTCTGTTTTTGGCAATGAGCTTGAGCACATTTTTAATACTTCAGTTATTGGGAAGTGTAAGTTCATGCTGGTCTACATATGTGTCAGAGTGAGAAATGGAGACTCCCAGATTATAGTGTCCTCAAATTTGTTAACTTAAGATCCTCATTTGGTAAATGAAGAAACGAAGATCTAAGAAGTAGATGCCAAACAGCAGAGATCCCAGCCCAGATCCCTACAGAACTCCAAAGCACATGCTTTCAGAGGACTCATGCACATCTCTTACTGTGTGCTTCCTGTGTCCAAGCCAGTTGGCTATTTACCTAATCACATATGGGTCAATTCTGAGTTCCTTCAACTTGTTTATTATATTTGCATGTGGTTTGGTATTGAATATCTTGTCTAGGTCATAGTACGCAGTGTGGACATTTATGAAAGAGAAAAAAGAGGATAGGAAATCCTAATAACAGACACTGACCCAATGTGTGACCAGAGGTCTTTGCCATATAGACAAATGTTACAGATTGATGCCTTTTTTGGTGCTAGAGCTCCAGCCAGTAATAGTTAATCATTAAAAACAGCAGCAAATTACTGTATTCTCTGCCACAGAATAATCATTAGTGCTCTCACTCCAATTTAACTAGAAATTTAAGTACATGTGCACTTTTGCACGTACCAAAAATTTGACTATACCTTTCTAGATCATAATCAAAAAAACTTAGATGAATTGAACTGTCTAGGACACGTGTGCATGTTTTACCTACAACAGGCCCTGCTTCCCTCCCCTTTATTACTTTCTTATATGGTATTCAGACACCAGAAAAAGCATCAGTCCATAATATTTGTGCATATGGCAGCAACCTTCAGTCACCCATTGTCCTGTCCCCTTTGTTTCTTAAATAAACTGAATGTTTTACCTCATTCCAACTGTATGAGCTCCTTTTCATCTTACCCTTTGTCTTCTTTCCACTCCTTCTTCATCATCAGATATTACATTTCTCCTCAATTTCCCACTTCATCTCCTTGCTCCCACCTCCAAACCACTGATTTCTTCCCACCTGGAGGAAATATACAGAATAAAAAGAGGTACACAGTAAAGAATTACTTACACTCCTCCCCCAGGAGAAAATGCTCCACACTTACTGGGTTTCACTGCTATGCCTAGCTCATCTTGCAGGCTCAGAACCTGGTGTGCTTTTTATAAATCAGCTGATAATCTTTAGATTCTCCACCATCTGCCTCAGGGTCTGTCTGCATCTCCTTTTTCCCACTTCTCCACTCCTAGCACAACGTGGGTCACCTCCTCCTCCTGTTTATAGCTCCACCCTTCTATCACTGCCTCCTCTCTTATATCCTCCAATCCAGTCCATAGAGACCATATTCTTTTTATTTCTGAGGTCTTCACAGGTGACCTGTCACTATACTCTGCCTTCCTCCCTTCTCCTTGTATTTCCTTTCCAGAGGTACTTTGTACTACCTTGCTTCTTTCTATTAAAGCACACATACTGGGTACTTAGGCCTGTCACCTCCCTCTTATTCCTTCTGTGGGGCTTTGTTTCCTATTCAGCTCCCACTATTCATCTTGGTTGCCAGTAACTGACACTTTTCTTGACTCAAGCACACCACTTGTTCCTGCAACACTGCAGCTCTCCATACTCCTCTTCCTCCTCCCCGCCTCCTACTTCCACTGGTGCATGCCTTCCACCCCCATACCTAAGGATGGCCACTCTCACTGTTTCTTTATTCCCCTCATTGTGTCTATATACACTCCAAGGATGACTTCTTTTTTATGACAGTAATAAGCCCTCTGCTGTCATTCAGCTATTATGATTGTAGAGTATGCCAACCTGCCACCTACCCCCTGCTGATTTATCTACCAAACCTGATCACACCTCCACTCACTGTTGCTGTACCATGGCTAAAAAGACTTCCAGCACTTGCCTCCATGTGTCTCCTATCATCAAACCTCTCTTTCATGCTGCATACATAAAATACACTCTTTATTTTGCTACCTATGCATCCTAACTATAATATGTCCACCTCTAGCACCTGAGCTCTTGTTGGACTTCCCCACACTGTATGGTCTCTCACTTTATTGGTCCTGGCTTACAATTTATTTCAACAAGTCTGTAACCCATGGCTATACAATTCTGTCATGTCACCCCTCCCTCCTGCCACTTCTGTAATTCTAATGTCATCACTTCGAGCACTGTTCTCCAGGTTATCTGTTTTTATATTAGCTTTTTCCAGTCTGGATTTAATTTCTTCCAATTCATAATTATCCACTTCTTCCAACAACCTTCCAAACTTTAGTTACAACTCAAGTATCTTTTTTCTTTAGCCCCCCTGTCTCCTTTTTTATATACCCCATAATTGTTTATTTATTCTTAGAGCTAGTGCATCAGCATTGAGTTTATTTAAAATTTCTTTATATCTATCATCTTCACACTTCACTTCATTTTCAACGCAACTTAAAGGTAACTGTTTATTTCTGTTTCATTTAGGTCTCCACATGTAGTACGGCTCTTCCAGCTCTGTCTAGGCCCACACCTCTCTATTACTTCCTCCTTCTTGCCCTCTGCTCCTTAACCTAGAAGTACTGTCATTTATTAGTATTGTAATTCAAACATGTAATATTTCATGCATCCAGTCTCTTCAAAAACAGCTCTGCATATTTTGCTTCCCCGATATCCACTTATACCAGCAGTCCCCCTTCCATCTAGCATAGGATCTTATGATTGCATATCCTATTTTTTACCCGTTACTTTGTGATACATTATTATATCTTGCAATTTTGCTCACTCTGGGTATGTACTGTGCTGTGCAATTTTATTTACTCCTGGTATGTAAAGTTCTACACCTCCATTCCAATTTCTACACAAGTCATCAAATGCAAGCCAGACCTGTACTCTTTGTCTTCAGTCCTTGAGCCATTTGGCCTCATACTTCAAATTTCAGGTACCCCAAACTCTACCCTGATCATCTACAGCCACTGACATGTGTGTGTCTCTTATGTAGGATCCAAAATGTAATGTTCTCTGCAACACATTTTATGACTGTAAAATATTTAGCCTAAGACACTTTAACAGTGGATAAATTAAAGCAGATATTAGCATTTCTGGGGTTATATGCAATCCCAGATTTAGTTACAAGGACTATTAAACAGGAACATTTGAATCACCAATAAAAATCAGATTTGTGCAGTGAGGTATAAATCCAGCATACTGATATGACTAATTTTAGTATGAATAATGTCCACATATATGTTGTCAGTAGTCAGATCTTTAATTCTTAAAATGCCTGTGCTCAACATTGTAAAGTGTCTTTTACTGCTTCTGTCTGTGCATAATAGATGTGCACCTTACTTTGTGAAGAACATCATCAGTTATGATCACATAAATATTCAGCTAGCAAATACATAAATAAATAGTTTTACTAATCATTATTTTATAAACTTCTATTGCAGAGATAAGCAAATGACAATTATATTTAATAAAAATGCATCGCATAAAAAGTCGTACTTATACTTAATGTGTGCAGATGGTCCATCAAGCTTTTAGCTTTTTATGAACATGGGGTATTTCATCATCATTGCAGTGGATGAGATCTGAATATCATGAACATGCATAGCAATTATGTTACCAAGGAAATAAAACTGAATAACATCTGAATGAAATCTTAATTTTGATGTCTAAAATTATGTTACATTTACTGGATTTGCTTTATTTACTATTATGCCTTTATACAAAAAATGTACTGGCAAGAGAAAAACTAAAAATGTTCATTTGGAAACGGTGCATTTTTATTAAAAATTCTAATGCAATAATACTTATTATCCATAATGGTAGCCTCTAACTTCCAATCCATATAAAACATACATATAGTCTAAATATGCTCTAGCTAAATAGGACTACCAGACTTTGTTAGAATAATTCAATTCTAAAATTAGCCTTCTTGGAGCTATACAGAGTTAGGAACATTACCAGGAGTAACAATTATTCTTATATCATTAAACGTTGCCACTATTATCAGATTCTGCATTAGCAAATTATTAAACAATAAAATAAGAGCATTTACAACTACTGAAGTTATGAAAATCAGTCTTGATTTCTCATGGACAGGGAAATCCCCCGTATGTTAGCAACTTAATAAACAATAAAACAAGATAATTTAGACAACTGCTGAAATTATGCAAACTACCCCACCCCCATTTGTCAAGTCTGGGAAATGCTTGATATTTAAGGTTGGCAAGTCAATAAACAATAAAACAAGAGCCAATAGACAATTATGAAATTATGAAACCCAAAGCCCATTTCATAAACAATGGATGCCGCTTATCATTTGATTCAGTTCAGTAATTCCTCCTCTTCTTCTCATATTTCAGGTTTCATGCAACAAATTTCCAAAGTGAGAACCTAAGCTTTTTACTTTTGGCAGCCTTGAGTAACTGTGCTGCTGTAATTTCTACGTAAAACAAAGCTATAGCTTCATCCCTCTCTACATCTTTGATCAAAAGTTATAGTCCAGGTCAAAATAATAATGGAGCAAAATCCCCAAATCAGGGCAATGTTTAAATAGCACTCAAATGAACTTAAAATGTTAATAGAGCAATAGCGTTTTGTCAACACGCATGTTCTAAACAATAAGATGCATGAAACTTAATGTATGTCAATAGTGACTAACTGTAATCCTCTGTGATTTACCAGAAAATCAAAAAAGTTGTAAGGGACGGGATAAAACTATGAGGTAAAATCAGGGACATTCTGCAAAATCAGGGAGAGTTGAGGGTGTGGTCACTCATTTTATCACATGCTGTAAATGTGGTTTGTTCTCTAACAGCATTTTCTCTTTCACTGTTTGCTTTGCTATGGGTGTCAAGCCTTTATCCCATATTGTAGGTGATCTATCACACTCTTTCTCTCTATCTAAAATATTGCTAGCAACATCTTCAGGTCCATACGCTCAATTAGCTTACTTACTAGCATGTCTGCCAGTTTCTTTACTATCCCTACAAGTGTGTTTTTCCTCAGGAATGCTGTGCATGTATACGCTCTGTCCTTTATCTTGCATCCTACTTTTATTTTCCGAACATTTTTTTCTGTACAAAATCCCTGGAAATATTTAGTAACATCACTAGCTATTCTTAATGTATTTTGCTTACAAGCTTCTGCTTTACTCGCACTGCCTAATGCTGTCCATAACTGTACTGTGGAAATGATCTCTGACTTCAGAAACAGAGATGTGCCTTTAACTTTTCTTCTTGAAACTGTTTCATTTCACTCATATAACTGCTTTCTTGTTTTTTTATTTGCATCCTTTAAAATACATAAATCTTATCCCTCACCAGTTTTAACTCTGACACAGGCATCTTAACCTTCTTCCCTTGTTACTATCTTGTTTGGCTTCGCAGATGTCACTCTGTACAATTACATTGTCTTAAGCATCTGTATCCTCCATGTTAACCACTTTTTTAAGGTTCAGGTTTGCTCCACTACATAAAAGGTTACTATACAGCTTGAACCTCAGTCTTCTGTTCCTCCAGCTTATTTTATTTCTTCCCACTCTAGGAACATATTTTCCCCACTATACAAGCCATCGACCCTTTCAAAGTTTTTTATGGCTTACTAGCAAATCCAATAACTTATGACAACTTTTTTCAGTAATTTGCACCCCCCCCCGTAGCTGCTTCTTCTACCTAACTTTCAGTAGATATAACTTTTTCACATCCTTTTCCTTCCATATGATGCCCTTTTACTGCAAAGGGTAACTCAGAAAAAAATACCAGTTGTACCTCTCCCTCATTACACAGATTGTTGCTTAGAGTTTGTCTTCAGTTGTATTTTCTGCTTTACACTGGCAGAAAATGGCACAGAACTGGACAGTTTCCTGCTTATCCTATTTTTCTTTAAAACTCTCTTGTGAAGGTCTTCACTCAAGACCTTTGCGTCTGTCTTTATCTTCTCTATTTCGGTATTAATAGTTATTCAAAGTTACTTTGTATATTTCTGTCCTCTACTGATATTTTCTTTATTCTGTATAATGACAACCCTTATACTTTTGGATTCAGTATTTCTGAATCACTGATTTTTCATTTCCTATAAGGAGACCTCGTCTTACACTTTAAATTTTCTGCTGCTTTGTCATTGCAACACACTTCTGATGCATCTGCTGACAGAAAGAATCCTTTCCACTGTCCAAACCCTATAAATCCCCTTCTCACGTTGTTTTATTCTCAGCTTCATTTAATTTTTCTAGCTAAATTTTGTTTATTAACCTAACATATAAAACACATTTACCCTACCTAGAATTTATGTTGTACCTTACATGGAACCTCAACAGGATGAAGCAACATCAATTTTCCTTCTCTTAGTAGCTTTCTACTTCTGGATGAATGCTTACCACCTTCTGACTTGCTGTTTCTTCTCCATATCTGTCTGAATAGGGCATGTCATAACACATTTCATTTACCCCATTTCAGTGCGAATAAAGGCCAGTCTTTTACGGTTATTTCCTTCTCTAAGTCACTTTTCTTCTACATCAGAATTAGTACATAACTTCTTACTTTTTCTTCTGTTTGCCACACTGAAAAGTATGTCCCAAAACACATTTCATCTACCATTTTTTCTGTTTTATTACTTATAATTATCTGCTACCTACAGCCCTTATTTTGTTATTCAACTTAATATTGTCAGAAGTAGGGTTGGAAATCTGGTTAAGCATTTTACCTCCCCTTTTAACTACCCTAATGCAATCCTTTTCACCAGGAAACTCCTCTTACTCAACACTCACCTGGTGTTTAGAATTCTCCCCTTCTGAGACAGAAAGTTCAGAATTCTGCCGAGCCTCTATATTTTTACTTCCTAAAAGTACTTGCCTAGAATCTATTCTCCCTCAGCGAGAAATTTCTTCTCTGCAGTACTACTTACTACTCACTTTCACTCCCTGCCCTGTGGTACTTTTAGTCTGTAATAGTTCCATTTCATTCTGCCTTATAATATTATCAGAGTGCAGTAACAGTTTCATTCCCTGCCCTGCAGTACTTTAAGTCTGCAATGGTTCCATTTCGTTCTGCCCTATAACACTATCAGAGTGCAGTAACAGTTTCATTCCCTGCCCTGCAGTACTTTAAGTCTGCAATGGTTCCATTTCGTTCTGCCCTATAACACTATCAGAGTGCAGTAACAGTTTCATTCCCTGCCCTGCAGTACTTTCAGTCTGCAATGGTTCCATTTCATTCTGCCCTATAACACTATCAGAGTGCAGTAACACTGTTATTCCTTGCCCTGCGGTACTTTCAGTCTGTAATGGTTCCATTTCATTCTGCCCTATAACACTATCAGAGTGCAGTAACACTGTTATTCTCTGCCCTGTGGTATTTTCAGTCTGTAATGGTTCCATTTCATTCTGCCCTATAACACTATCAGAGTGCAGTAACACTGTTATTCCCTGCCCTGTGGTACTTTCAGTCCGTAATGGTTCCATTTCGTTCTGCCCTATAACACTATCAGAGTGCAGTAACACTGTTATTCCCTGCCCTGCGGTACTTTCAGTCTGTAATGGTTCCATTTCATTCTGCCCTATAACCCTATCAGAGTGCAGTAACACTTATTCCCTGCCCTGCGGTACTTTCAGTCTGTAATGGTTCCATTTCGTTCTGCCCTATAACACTATCAGAGTGCAGTAACACTGTTATTCCCTGCCCTGCGGTGCTTTCAGTCTGTAATGGTTCCATTTCATTCTGCCCTATAACACTATCAGAGTGCAGTAACACCATTATTCCCTGCCCTGCGGTACTTTCAGTCAATAATGGTTCCATTTTGTTCTGCCCTATAACACTATCAGAGTGCAGTCATACTTATTCCCTGCACTGTAACATTTTCTGATTGTACTGGCTTAGGGTGTGACTCTTCCTTCTACTGGCATTACTCTTGTTTGCTGTACTGTCTTAGCGAGTTGCAGTAGTTTAGCACTTGCATGTCTGTGGGTTCTGCTTTTATTGGCTGCTCTGACTGCAAATTGTAATATAAGCACTGAGTAAATCCTTCACATATTTATTTTGCTTTTGCAAGCTGTTCTTGCAGCTTAGTGATATTTTTCTCATTTTACTGATTCTGTTTTTGCATGCTGCTCTGTCCCAGTCGTACCTCTCAGCTCTCCAGATTTTTGCCTCTTATTTTTGGTCTGTTCCTCATCAAAGGTATGATTTGTTGAATTTCTGCAGCAAATCAGTGATGACTGAATTCATTAAATAATGACAGGCATTTGAGTTTCAGACAATATTCTTCAGAAAATGCACAGTAACACATGCCCTTTTATTCTAGCCAACTTTGTAAGTTTATAACAGCAATATTTAAAATCTGTCCTTATTTTTGGGGCTTTGTCAACCCATTGCTTTTGACTTTGTCCAGATTTTTTATGCTAATAGGTTGAGAGCTATGGTCCTAGCTGTTGCAGATAATGTTTTCTCTGTTTCTATGCTTTGTCTACCAGTATCCAATTTTCTAAGTTTTCTAACCAAAAAAAGGCACCTGCCCTTTTCGAAGTGCTACCTAGTTCTGTCAAGGAATCTAACCAGTATTCCTGTGCCTCACTTTCACTAATAGCGATGCATCTGTTATTAAATCAGACTGTTGTTTCTCTGTTTCATTTTGAATGCACTAAAACTAGAAGTTAATGTTTCTAATGTACTAGTCTGTCTCTCAAGCCCTTCATTCTTAGGACAGCATGTGTCTTTAAACACCTCCTGCTGTTTTTCATTTCCTTTATTACCAGTGAATATTTGCCACAACATACCTAGTGGATCTCTCACTGTTTCCCTACATATAGTCTGCGTCTCGGTTCTAAGCTTAGGCACTTCAGGACAATGTTTTAGGTTTATTTATTTTCTTGTTAACAGACTTCCACAACTGCATCCCATTTCTAATCTTAAAGTGTAGGTCTGGTTGTAAATTAGTTTGCTGAAAGGGATTTTTGATTTTTTCCCCCAGACATGGGGAAATTAGAAATATTTTGTCCTATTATGATGTCACATTCCTTATCAGAAAAAGCCATAGGTGATACTATGTTGACAACAATGGTTTCTATGTCAACTTATCCACAACTAAGCTTTGTAAGTGGCTCCTTAATATCCCACGTGTATTTTTCAACATTACTAAGACATTTTACATGCAAAAATATTCATCTTTCTGGGATCCAAAAGCCTTCTCATTATGATCTCATTCACTTTACATTCAATAGTGTTAACATACTATGCACTTTGTTTAATAGTCTTTTTTGAGGCTGTGTTATATTTGTAGTAGACATAGTTTTAGAATCTATCACTAACCCACTTCAGTTGCATTCCCTCTTTTTTATGCAGCACACAAAAATTCACTAGGTCTCGTTTCACCAAACATTTTGTACTTTCTTTTTGTGTCCAAGTTTGTATAGTTCACTGGTTCAAAGCAAAACATGCAACATTAGTTTTTATCAGTAGCCCACAAAACTCTCAGTTAGTCCAGGCAGACTTGAACTCTTTATGATGCCTGGCAACAACTGTGTATGCAAAGTAGCCACTCACTCTCACAATCTACTCGGGCCACTGACTGCCAGTAGCAGGAACATAAAACTATTTTCTTTCCATAGCAAAAAGGAGGAGGAAAAAATTCACAGTACTGGTTCCTATCAGTAGAAAAATCTTACCACTGGTGGCTATTTACTCGACCACCAAAACTGTCTCTGGCCACAGTTTTTTTTACTCTTATCTCTGGGGAATTAGCACTCTCTTGGCAATGATAGGTTTACATCTTCAAGCATGAGTTTGTACCTGAAATATCTGTGCATACCACCAGTGAAGAAAGTATGAAGACACTGGACACATGACACACAGAGAAATCATTGTCATTGAACTCAAAAAAACAAAGAAAAAGACAATGCTTTTTGACTATTTCAAAAGTTCATACAGTCCACTTAATACAGAGGTAGGCCACTTTCCTAGGCCTCGCTCTTAGCTCTCAGATCAAGTGAAGCAACAGTCCACTTTCTAGCTATAGGTTACATCCCTATGCCTCACTCTCACCATCAAGAATTAAGCACAGTCCCTGATTAACCCAACAACTAGTCCCAAATAGGCCCTTTCTCAGTTCATTCTTCCAGATCTCCCTTTCTGCACAATACACTGTCCCTGCAGGGAGGAACTAACTCACTGAGTTTAGCCTTTAAGTGGAGTCCATGTGATTGGTTAATTGCCTGTGGGATTTACTGAAGGCAAATTCACATGCTCTGCACATTTAAAGAACCATACATTTTTTCCATCAAGCACATTACAAAACCATATTTTTCCAATACTTTTACATAATATTTTCAGTGGTGGATTTAGACCTTGGTGCAGAAGCACGCACCTCCCCCGCTAACCCACACAACCTGAGATCAGAAAAAAAGAAAGAAAAAAAAAAGTGTTTTCGAAAATAAAAATATCCGATCATGTGTGCAGGATGTGCTTACATCCGCGGTGGCATCGTGTTCTCCTTTAAGGAGGACCGTGCATGCGTCTCTTATACACACAAACACATCAATCCGGATGTAAATACATTCCACACTTGCGCGTGGAATTTAAACTAGCCAATTACACTGAGAGAGAGCTCTGTATGTTCGATGACCATCTCCTTTCAGTTGATTGGAGGGATCCAAATCCAACAATTTATGCCAGAGATCTGCAGGGCCATAGGAAGAAACTCGGAACCATAATGAGGGAATTTGAGCACAGAAAGGTGAGACAAATCAATGGAAAAAGACAAGAAAGCCCAAATGTTCTTTTAGAGTTGCACATTATATATGATACAAGGATAAGGATATATGTTAGGGTAGGGATTAGTCATGCCTTAACTAGGTTTCATCTCCAGGACCAAATTTATGCTATGCATTTCTAAATCCTACCATGATGAATACCCCTATCATATATTATTCCTCTTATACACTTTTCCTAGTATGTTGTATTTTGAAATAAAGAACACGAGTCAAAATATTCATCAGTTTTGTTTTATTTTGAGGAGAATGCAGAGGCTACATGGATTAAGAAAGCCTTAATAACTTGGTAATGAGTTGCTTTGTAAGCCATTTTTTTATTGGTGTTCTGCTTCATTTAGTTGCCTGTGACATCATCCGCATATTTGTGGTATTCTTTAGAATAAGGTGGGACTGAGGGACTGGCTAGATTCTGGTAGTGTTAGTCTTAATTGGCTCACTGACTTGTCAATGAAGTGACATTTTTATTTTCTTATTTTTGCTTCTTAACATCTTCATATTCTCTGCATTCATGTTTGCAGATTCTTAAACATTTTAACAAGATTTGTATTGATTCTCTAACATTTAAGGTGATTAAATGGAAGTGAAAAAAAATAATACTGTTGTGGCATATTATGCAAGTAAGTAAGATATAAAGTCTGTGATAAAGTCTGTGGAAATGTAAAAAGCTTTAATGTAACTTGTAGTATTTTCATAAGAATGGTACTACGATTCTGAACTAAAGCAGATTATCTTTTGTTCTTGTATTTATTAGTGCTCTGTTTTTTTTTTTCTTAAGTGATCACATTTTTCCCTTTCTTTCTTTCTTTTTTTTTTTCCTCACAGCAAGAGGTTCTCCAGTTCGATTCTTGACTGGGGTGCCTTCTGTGAGGAGTCTGCATGTCCTCCCTTCAGTTGCATGTGTTTCCTCCAGGTGGTGTGGTTTCCTCCCACATGCCAAAGACATGCAGTAGGTGGATCAAATACTGTAAATTGACCATAGGTGCGAGTGTGTGTGCGAGTGAGTGGTACGGATGAAATCCCAAGGCAGGGCTAGTCACCCGGTGGTTTAAAACCTGGCTTGAGATTATTGTCACTGCTAAAGTGACACCCCGATCCCATGTAAAAAAATGGGAAAAGAGGTTGAGGATGGATGGTTTAGGTAAGAGAAAAAGATTTAGGGTTGTGAGACAATTAGGTGTGTATGGCTTAGGGTTAGAGTAAGGTTTATGTAATAGGATAGATACAGTGTTGTGTATATGTTCATGTGTGTTTTGTAAGTTGAAGTGTCTTGTATGATAGGTTAGCTATGGAAAGGGTCTTTCTAAGGTAAGGTCAGGGCTGCTGCTCTATCTCATTAATTGATGCTAACCCTAATACTAACTCCGGAGATACCACCAACTCAGACAAATAGGACCACAACAATTCATCCTAAGGATGGCACACTCATGAGTACAACACCCCTCTTACCCTGCATTACAGTGTCAGCAATTGATCTATGTGAGGTGGAACCCACAGCCTTCTGCACCAAAGGCAAGTGTGCTACCTGCTGTGCAACTGACACTGTGTGGTGTGTGTGTGTGTGTGTGTGTGTGTGTGTGTGTGTGTGTGTGTGTGTGTGTGTGTGTATGTGTGTGTGTATGTGTGTGTGTGTGTGTGTGTGTGTGTGTGTGTGTGTGTGTGTGTGTGTGTGTGTGTGTGTATGTGTATAGATTTCATATCCTTCATAAAATGCATGCAAATACAAATCCTGCTATTCAAACGACTTTCCAAGTTAAAAAGAGCAATATTTAAAATCTATCCCTATTTTTGGGCCATAATATCCCTATTATTTCAGACTTTGTTTAGATTTCTTGCTCTAAGAGGTCAAGAGATATGATATGTAGTGTCCTAGGGGTCTATATTATAACATCGATAGCTTAGGTTGCCAAATCTGAAAACATTGGTGCCTAAGCATAGAAATGTTAAAATAATGAATAGCCACATAATCAAATTCTTTCCTAAGAAAGAATTCAAGTGGCTGCCTGTAACCAAAATAAACACACACACCTCCACACACCCCATAACTAAATATACCAACTCCAAGATAGCTCCACAGTGGGGAAAGGGCTAATCCCCAATAAGGGCCATTCGCCATTGTCAGCTGTCGATGTCTAGGTGCCAATGTTTAAGCATTCGACAACGCAATAGGGAATAATGTCCTAGTTGGGGGGGGGGGCAGGTTAGTCAATTAACTTGATCAGGGTTGACTCTGTAACTTGACAAGAGCCTGAATTCTCTACATCAGCTACCAGACTGCTGAAGGAATTGTGAGCTTCAGTGGAGACAAGAGCCTGAATCCTGTGCACCAACTTCCAGACTGCTGAAGGAATTGTGAGATCTCACTGGAATTTTCTACACCACTAGACTGCTGAAGGAATTGTGAGTTTGCTCATCGGTAGGTACTAGGCTATTGGCTCTAGGGCCTATATAAGCCTAGCAAAACGGTACCCTGGCTAATGCCACCCAAGAAAATTATTTTCCTGTGCCCCTGTCAAGCAGAGCCACAGAAGTGATCCCTGGGGTGAATTTCCTATCTCCCATCCAATCATCAAGATTTTTCTTGAAGAGTGCTAATGAGGAGCTTTGTTTGATATAGATAGGTAGTTTGTTCCAGAGTATGGGAAGTCTCTGGGACAGGAATCTATCCCTCTAGCATGTTCTGTTTATTGTGGTGACAAGGTTTAGGTCCCTAGAGCATGTAGCTCAGAGGGATTAGAATTTCTTTAAGTGGAGCATGTCCAACAGCTCTGGGTTTGATATAGCTTTGTATGTTAGGTTTACCAGAAAGGCTCATCCAGACTCTGCTACACTTTGCTGTGAAGGAAAGGTTAGTTTGCTGTTTTTTTTTGTATTTCTGTATTGCCTTTCTATATTTTGAATACTGTAGTTTGTTTTCTTTACCTTGTGTTTTGCTTGCATTCTGTTTAACAGCATATTAAAACTTCAAAAGAGACCACAGCTCTCTGTTCTGAGTCAGGCAGAATTTTTCCCTTCCCTCCCACCCATTTAAGTTGTCTTGTTAAATACCACTGTCTTTCTAGTTGCCCGCCTCTTATGTTAATCTGACCATATATCTCATTTCTCTCTACTTTCACTGGCTTATGTGAGTAATCACAAAACCATCACTTTTGAAATCCCACCCCTTCAATTATTTAAATTTATTGGCCATCCTACAGTATTTCATAGTACCAAAATACAAAAGTAACCACCCCTTTCAGTCCATCTTGCTGCTTTAAAAATAGTAACTCTCCACTAAACCTTAACTTTTTAAACAGGTAAAACTCAAGTTACCTACTTTCATATCTAACTTCTCTAGTGCACACTGCAGAGTGCATTCTTTTCAATCTTACCTTTAAGCATCCCTGTTACTAGCACTTTCTCTAATACCTAAAAGATCATCTCTACTTGACTCCAAGTAGACTTTTCTCTATCTGTTAAACCTAGCACTTGCTCCTACAGTACTTATTACCTTGATACGGCACTCTTATAGATAGCACCCCAAAAGGCAAACCCCATTTCTCGGTCACCACGTCCCCGGAATCTCTTTTAAAGTTTTTTTGTCTAGTCCTTCTAGCATGTCGAGGGATCAGTTGCTAGTGTCCTCTCCTGCTCAGCTGGTGAACCTGGGAATATTGAGGCAATGTTACAATTGCCTCATGTACACAGACAACCCTCTCCTCCTCCCACAAAACACAAATACATGCGAGAGATGCAACTATACGGCCAAACTGGAGGCTGAGCTCTCTCAACATAGGACTGGCAAGACCAGTCAGGAGGAGAAGTTTACCACACACACTATAGACCCAGTCTCACATAGTACCATCACAACCTCAAATCATACACATAAACACACAAAGACATACTGGCGGCTCTGATCAAAAATCTACCAAAACAGCAGAGGCCACCAAAGCAGACACCCAAACAACCACCACCTCAGAACACAACACCTGCAACACATAGACCTCACAGTCAGAGTGTCAAACAGTCACAGCCCTTAAGGCCAAACACAATGCCAGACACACTAGTCATTGGTGACTCCATAGTCAGACACACTGACGTCCCGCTCACCAGACTGAGTAAGGAGAAGGTCACAGTAAGCTGCCTGTCGGGCGCTAGAATCCGCCACATAACGCAAGCACTCAGGTCTCTCAACAGCAGGTACAAATATGACTCAGTCATTGTCCACGCTGGTGTAAACGACCTGAGACGCACCTCCTTGGACTACATGAAAAGAGACATTGAGGAGCTCTCTGATTATGTAGCCCAGGCAGGTATGACCCTGACCTTGAGCAGTATCCTACCTTCACCAAGAATGATGCCACAATACAGAGATAAGATGATCAGCTTTAACAATTGGCTTAAACTCTGGTGTCATTCAAAGGGGATCCAATGTCTGTCTGCCTGGGATGACATGCTGGACAAGCCATGCTGCTTCGCAAGGGACGGCTTGCACCTGTCACCCTGGGATTCCGGATATTGGCAAAGGCTCTTGCCACCCCCATAGTGCCTTTTTTAGGCAAGGCTCAAATTCTAAACCTACCACCCTAGAACACAAAAAGGAAAAAAAACTAAGGCTAATGCTGCTCAATGCCAGAAGTCTAAATCTCAAAATGCACGACTCGAGGCCCTTCTCAGTATGGAGAACATCGATGTCTGTGCAGTGACAGAAACCTGGTTCAAGGCTCCTGAGAGCACCCCAGCACTATCAGGTTTTACCTCTTATCATGCGTTCCGGCCCCAAAATCCAGACAATACCAAGAAAGGAGGGGGTATCCATATTCATCAAAGACACCCACACCTCAAGACTGGTGGCAACGCACGATGCATCGGAGACCATCCAGGTGCAATTAACCATAGGCAAGACTGCTCTGCAAATTGTAGCATGTTACAGGCCACCGGCACAAACCCAGGAACCTCAGATCGCCTTCCTGAAAACACTAGAGGGATAAATGTATCACCAAACACCATCATACTAGGTGACTTCAATTACCCTAATATAGACTGGGAACACTACTCAAGCCCAAACACCCTAGCCCAAAAGTTCCTGGAATTCATAAACTCAGATGCCATGGAACAACTAGTCACCATCCCCACAAGAGGAGAAAACATACTTGATCTCATCATCACGAACATGGGAGCACAATGTTCAACACCGAAGTATACCCCTCACTGGTGAGATCAGATCACAAACTAATCTCGCTGGAGGTCCTCATCCCACCCCACCTGAAATAAAAAGACCACAGTAAAGAACTTCTCGAAGCCGACTTCACACTTTTAAAGACTAGTGTGGTCTCCTTTAAGGCCCCGAGCCGACGGAAAACAGTACTCAAGCCGCTGAATCACTTACAAATGCCTTCTACCAGCACCTGCAGGACTGCATGGATAAGGCAATCCCAAGCAAAACATAGACTCTTTGTACCAAAGGCAAGCGTCCACTCTGGTGGACCCCAGCCATAAACAAACTCTACAACAAAAGGAGGAAGCTACTACAAGATAGAGCAAAATCCTTAAAAGGTAAGACACCCTTGATCACTATAAGTAAAAACTAAGAGCTCTCATAAAATCATCCAAAGCAAATTTTGAGAGAAAAATAGCTAAAGACTCAAAAGACAATCATAAGGCCTTCTTTAGCTATGTTAGAAACCTGGGAGGAAACTCCCAGATATGCTCAGAACTAGTTCAAAATGATGTGAAGATTACTGATCCTACAGACATTGCCAACATACTGGCTGACAGGTTCAGTGCAAACTTCTCCCCTCCCCCAAAAGGAGAGATATCTATACCAAGCGATTGCAGCCCCCAAACATCTCCAACGCCCAAGTGAGAACTGCTCTCTCCAAAGCAAAAACACAGCATCCATGGGACCTGATGGTGTCCCCGGCTGTGTGCTCCATGAACTCAATGAGGAATTAAACCCACAGCTAGGACAGCTGTTTAGTCATAGTCTTACCTCTGGATACGTACCCAGGGAGTGGCGCACTGCAACTGTGGTCCCACTTCACAAAGGCGGTGCCTCCACCGACCCTGGAAATTACCGGCCCATTAGCTTGACAAGCCTTATCTGCAAAGCCATGGAGAGGATCATAATGGACCTCATAAATAAAGACATAGGGAATTTGCAGACTTTGGATCCATCCCAGTTTGGCTTTGTCAAAGGCAGATCATGCCTTCTAAACTTGGTTGACTTTTTCAAACAGTCACCAAAGCCATTGATGAGGGAAAGGCAGTCCATACAGCCTACCTCGATCTGGCGAAGGCCTTTGATACAATACCCCACTCGGGTATCATTGAAAAACTCATCAGCTTAAATGTTAACCCATACATCACAAGATGGGTTGCAAACTGGCTGAGTGACAGAACCCACAGGGTCAGAGTTGCTGGCGCCATGTCAGACTCAAAGCCTGTCACAAGTGGTGTACCACAGGGCTCAGTCCTGGGCCCACTCTTTTGGCATCTACTTTTCCAGTACAAGCAAACACAGGAGGGTTATGGCTGACAAAGTTTGCAGATGACTGCAAACTGGGCCATAGTAGAAAACACATCTGACACAGATATCCTTCAGAAGGGTCTCACAGAAACGGATAACTGGTGCCAGAGCCATGGCCTAAAGTTAAATGCCAAAAATGCATAGTCATACCCTTCGGGAAAAACAAGGTTACCCCTAGCTACCAAATAGGTGGCAATCCACTGAGTACAGAAGAAGTTATCAGGGACCTGGGGACCCAGGTTGATAGTAGTCTGTCATTCGACACCCATGTAGCTAAAGTAGTTAGGAAGACCTTCTACATTGCCCACCTTATCATGAAGGGATTCTCATCTAGATCAAGGGAGGTCATAGTCTCCTATACTCATCACTCATCAGACCAATGATTGAGTACAATGCCCCATTCGGAATGTATCTGACCCGACACTTGCAGCAGCTGGAGAGGCCACAAAGTTCCTCACCAAAAGGATAAAGGGTCTCAAACATCTGTCCTATGCTGCCCGACTGAAAGAACTCCAGCTCTATTCAGTCGCTACCGCTTGCTCAGAGGTGACCTTTGCCTAACATACAAGGCCATGTCAAACCCAGATTTGATGAATATGCTTCACCTCAAAAATCTAGATCCTTCAGAGCCACAAGGGCGGAGACTTAAACCTCGACACGGCTATTAATAGGACGTGCTGGAGGGATAGATTCATCACCCAAAGACTCCCTATGCTGTGGAATAAAATCCCGGTATATGTGAGGCAGAGCACCTCGCTGGCCTTGTTCAAGAGAAATCTTGACCAATGGATGGGAGATCGCAGATATACCCCAGGGATTACCTCAGTGTCACTGCTCAACAGAGGCACAGCAAAATAATGGGTATAGTTCCCCATACTAAAGGGGTGGCGTAAGCCACAAAACTATGGGCTAGGCTTGTAAATGCCCTCGGGCAGATAGCCTAGTATGAACCTATGAACCTATGAACCTATATCGCCTCTGAGTAGGCGATATGCGACAGAGTGAAGTTGGAGTTTTTTTAAGACGGTCTGCATAGGGCATCTGTTTGAGTCCAGTAATCCTCTTTGTGAGGTATTTCTGTGGCCTTCCCAGTTGTTGTAGATGTCTTGTGAGGTACATACCAAAAGGGGCATTGTACTGTATAATAGGTCTAATGAGTGATGAGTAGAGGGGAACAATGACCTCTTTTTTCCTGGATGAGAAACCTTTCGTGATGGTGTGTGCCACATAGAAGGATTTCCTGACTACTGTGGCGATGTGATTATCAAAGGAGAGACTACTGTCCACCTGTGTCCCAAGGTCTCTTATCACACTTTCAGTGTTAAGTAGACTACTGCCTATATGGTAGTTCATGGGTACAGAGTTTTTACCAAAAGGGATGACAATGCACTTTTTGGCATTGAGTTTGACGTCATGGCTTTGACACCAGGCATCTGTCTCAGTGAGGCCCTTTTGTAGGATGTCCACAGCATTAGGAGTTTTGATTATGGCTCCTAGTTTGCAGTCATCTGTGAACTTTGTTAGCCAAAGACCTTCTGTGTTAGCCTGTACTTCAGAGAAGTAGATACCAAACAGGAGAGGACCTAGGACTGAACCCTGTGGTACTCCACTTGTCACTGGTCTGAAGTTGGATTTAGAGTCTGCTACTTTCACAGTGTGGGTTCTGTCAGTGAGCCAGATGGCAACCCATCTTGTGACATAGGGATTTATACCTAGTTTAGTGAGTTTATCTATAATTCCAGCATGGGGGATAGTGTCGAAAGCCTTGGTGAGCTCTAGATAGACTGTGTGAATCACCTTACCCTCATCTACGGCTTTGGCGACTGCTTCAAAGAAGTCTATCAGGTTTAGGAGAAATGATCTGCCTTTTACAAACCCGAACTGGATAGGGTCCAGAGTTTGGAGATTACCAGTGTCATTGTTTATACGTTCCATGATGACACGTTCCATAGCCTTGCAGACCAGGCTCATCAGGCTAATGGGGTGGTGGTTCCCAGGGTCTGTGGTGGCTCCCCCTTTGTGGAGTGGGATAACTGTTGCTGTGTGCCATTCAGTGGGCACAAAGCCTGAGGTGAGGCTATGATTGAACATGATACTTAGGTAAGGTGCAAGTTCATTCTGTAGTTCATGTAGAACGCAGCCTGGGATGCAGGAGAGGCCCTGTGAACCAGCTGTGGGTCTGTTAATATTATCATCTTAACCATTTTTAATGTAACATAGGCAATTAATTTAAGGGCAGCAGAGACTGAAATTGTAGATGAAACACAGAAATATAAAGCTGTTTACCAGTGGCAACCTCTTCATTAGTTACAAAACTCTTTAATGTGGAATTATTCACATGTCTTTTAGCTCTGCAGCAAATGTGTTTATTGACTGCTATTGGTGGATTGTAATGGCAGAAGTCTGAGTGGCCTTTTATGGTTGAAATTTTCTGAAATGGGTATTTTTGTCATTACTAGTTTATACATTTTGTTTCATGGCTTACTGGAAGAATGTTCAAAACTACAAATTTATAAAACACTCTAACAAGTGCCATATTATACAAGGAATATAATTTAGTACAATCAGGAAGGTGAATGAATCAACAAATACATGTATGCATGGCCCTAAAATGTGTGCAAGGAGCATATGGTTTAAAAACAGCCCAAAGATGGACTTAATCCTCCACTGGCCAGATGTATTTTCTTTGAATGTGGGTTTTAATGCCATTTCAATGAATGTGAGTTTCAAGGGCAGAGAAGTTTACTGCTCATGCTGAGTGTTTTCTTTACAAGACGGCATTGTTTGTTTAGTAAATGGCTATCGGTGTTGTGCTATTCTATTTCAATATCAGTAATCACTGCAGAAATAAATAACAAAACAGTATGCACACTGACAGAGTTTATGGTAACTGAGGAGAAATAGCCATGTAATGGGACACTGAAATGGCTGGGGAGGGAGCTGTTTTAAGGGGTGGATAGGTGATCGCTCCAGGAGAGACTGCTCTGGGGGTCCTGATCTAGGGCTCCATTTGACCATGACCTGGCTCTGGGTTTGTGTCTTAAAGTAAATGAACTGATAATTCATTTACAAGGTTTACAACACTGGGGTTATTTAAGGACATTTGGGCCTTTTGTTATAGCCCTGCAAGACACACATTTAGGGGAACAGGAACATGCATTGCTGCAGTGTTAAGGGACTGTTGATCCTGGGGAGTAGCATGTTATTTTCATGGTGTAAGGTACATAGGGAGTGATGTTACTGATTGCAGCCAGTGCTCTGTGACATTAGAAGATATCACAGTGGATGTACAAAGGTGTTATGCTGGAACTACATTGGTGCAATTTGTAATAGTATAAAAAGTCAAAGTCTTAACTTACCCACTCCCTTGAACCTTACTGAAAGGATTTAGAGAAATAATTAGGAAAATAATTGTTTTTGTTGAAAGCATAGCAATGTGTATGAAAGACTGGAATTTCTTTTTATTTTATTTATTTATCCTTTGTTGACCAGGTTAGTCCTACTCTTTCAGGGGAATCCCAAAGGGGTATTTACACTACTTGTGGAAATTTGGTCAGGGGATCAGGAATTTTCCCTGCTTTTTCTGGTAGGTGCCATCAAATCTTTTATATCCACCTGTGCCACCATCTCAAGCAGGTAGAACCTTGGTTTAACACATCATTCAAAGGACAATGCACTCTGGAGTAAAGCACCCCACATATGCTTTCCTGCAGTGTTAGTTATTTATCTACACTGTGTAGGAATAAAATAGTATTCTGCACCAAAGGCTACTTGCTGTGCCACTTACATTGATTCTCTGTTGCTATGAATGTATCCAAGATTTAAAGTGGACTTTGGACATGTCATATACCACGTATGGGATCATATGAACGTACTTATGTTAAGATGCTGGAAGTGACTTCTATTTTTGAGCAGATAAGAAAGCTAGAGGTGATGGGGACAAAGTGCCTAAAACAAATGGTTGAATGCACACTGTGGGACAAATGATGAAATGGGGGAAATTAGAGCAGAAACCAAACTAGCTCCAGTTGCAGAGAAGGTAAAAGAACAGACTATTGTGATTCAGGCATGAGTACAGAAAACTAGAAGACAATCTGGTAAAGAATGTTTGGGACTGACAAGAAGACAAGAGAAAAGCTGATGAGGGCAGTCAGCAAAACGGATGGACTGTGTGACAGGTGACCTGTGACAGGCATGATTGTTGAAGGAGATGGGAAAATGGCACTGAATTGAGAGAAGTGGCGAGAATTTACATAACACTTCAGTCTCATGAAGAAAATGGGGAGGGGGGTTGATGATAATGATTATGGTATGGTATGTTATGGCTCTGTGAAGTATAAATAAATAAAGATTTCTTTGCTGACAATTTATCTGGTAAATTTAGATAATTACAGTTTTTAGCTCAAGTTTCTGGATCAAATTGGTATGTTCTCAGTTTGCAAGTTTAATACAATGAAGACAAAAGTAATAGCAGTGAATTTTAGAGACTCTCATATACTGAAGAAAAGGTTAAGATTGTATGTGTCAGATGTCACATTGTGTGTAACTGAACCAAGTATTTGCTTTTGGGGATTTACTTGTTGTGTTATTAATTAGTTGAACCTCGTTGTTTTCACTGAAATCAGTATTTACTTGCAAAGCCCACTCACATTTACTAGGGTACTTGCTGTGGTGATGCCAACTTCAGTGGAACTTGTTGCTAGGTTATTATAATGTATATATGAGCTATACCATTGAAGGGGACTGTGATATGGCATGAGTAACCAAATATCTCATCTAGGAATGCCTTGAAAGAGCTGGTGCTGCCTATAAATATATTGTGTGCTGGGTAGGAATTACCTGCCTCTACTATCACAGACACATCACAATGATATGCATCTGAATGTATATTGCTGTCCTTCATATGTGTTGTCAGAGCAGTTTAAGGTGATCTTTCCACAGCCCTACCCTTCTATTTGCCACCCGCACCTCCACACTGCTGTTCTACTTTCCAGACTGCGCCCCCCCTTTCTTCAAGTTCCTGGATCCGCAATATAGCCAACAAGCACAAAGATGTTACAATATCTTTATGGCTGAAGACTGATTTACAACAGTCTCTGACAGTTTACTGGATCCATTCACCTGATTTTTGGTACAAGTACTTGTTCAGCTATTCTCAGCAGATACCTGTGATTTTGTCTATACAACTACATGTCATTTCCTTGAAAGACATAATCTTGGCTTTGGTTGCTGAATGTTGATCTGTCAGAGTTGCTTGGATGCGTGACTTCTTATGAAAACTCTGATCAAACATCATGCTGTCCTTCTCTCCTTCCTTTAACAATGACACCTGTGTTGCACTTCCATCTTAAAATTCTTTCTGTCTGAGTCATCTTCTCAGAGAAGTTCTGCAACTGGCATTCTGACTTCAAGTACCAAAGAAGCTTTGCCCTGTTTCCTTGCCCCATCAATAAATGAAACACAGAGAATTCTATAGCCTGTAATGAGGTATTCATGTACTTTAGTAACACAAGGTAACAATCTGTTTCACCTGATAACCTTTATTTCTTGAGAACATTCTGTGCAGTTTTTGAAACATATGCTCAGTTGTGGATATTTGTACTTAATGTAACATGCTCACAGTTTAGGAACATTTTTTGACATTTAGCTTGTGAACTGTTTACTAATGTCTGTCATGATTTATTCAGGAAAACCATATGTGACGCCCCTGCCATGGCCCAGCAATAAAGGAGCCTCAATTCTCACCCCTAACACCAGAGAGGGTGTCTCATATATGAGGAAAGGATAACAAATACACACAGTAAAGTGCAATTTCCCTTAAGAGCACACAGAAATCACAGTCAGCCCGGGGCTGGTTGCTCCCTTGCTCCCCAGGTCCCGAATAAGACTCCTCACTGGCACAACTATAGGGTCCAGATCTCAGCCTAGTGGGCAAGCTAAAATCTTCAGCACCCTCTCTGTCCAACCAGTGCTCTGTATCCCTGCCCAAGTAGCTGACACACACACACTTTGAGATAAGAGTTTACACAACCACACAGACACTTCTGGGGAAGACTGGCACAGGTTCTCCAGCTGTGCCCCTTTTTACCCAGACTGCCACCACCCACTTATAATTATCAGCTACCCAAAGGCCCTTAAAAGGGTGCCCAATTATTACTGTGCAATATTATTATCCAGTTGGTAAGTGTGACTAATCAGTCAAGGCTTATTAGAGTGGCCCTGTACACTAATCACTATAAATATGCAATGTAATCTAGAACTTAAATTATTGCTACACATAACCAGCCACAGTTGAAAGGTTTTAAAATATTTAATAATAAATAACTAAAACCACAAGACAATACTTTCTACTATACAGTGCTAGTCAAAAGACTAAAGAGATTACATAGAAATACTAAAAATAAATCACTAGTACAGTTCTGACATCACAGAAAAACACTTAGTCTAATCTCTATAATTCCTGGCTACTTCTAGGAGAAAACATAGTTCTAAAATACTACTTACATAATGACAGCATAAGGCAGTGTTGTGAGTTGGACAGTCAGACAAAAATGCTCAATAATCTCTGGTTCTTACTGTTTAAATTGAAACTGCAGTCCTGCTAAACATTACATCATCTTTTACACTTTCCTGGTGTTCCCAGGCTGACAGAACCTGCATTTACATTCTTTTACACTTAGAGCAATAAAGGACATTCCACATGTAAATTCTGGTCATTACCCTTAGCCTTAAAACAACAGGCAGGAAGCCTTCATCTAGCCAGACTGGAGCCGACTTGTAAAACATCAAAGGCAGTGATGAAATAATTTTAATTTCAAAGGACAGACAAGAAATGCTTGACTTAGCTTTCTTTACAGCAGATGGCAATGTTGCCACATTGTTTTAAGTTCAACATTCATATTTACAAATGATAATTCTATCTGGCTAAGCTGGCAGCCTTCACCCATTTCTACCAGTCTTCACACCCCCCCCCCCCGGAGAACTCAAGCTAGTTTTTCAAGTGACCCTTGAGAAACGCCATTTGAGAGGGTTAGGTCTATCCAAGTATACCTACCCCATTCCCTGCCTTGACAGCCTATCTGCATTGGTATTGCTAACCCCACTGCAGTGCTGCAATGGCATATAAGCTTGCAACCCTAGGCTCCATCTTAGCAACTTGGCATTTTGCTGGCTGGTTCTGTTTAACTATATTAGGGGGTTGTGATCTGTCATAACAGTGAATTTCCTTCCATACAGATAAGGCTGAAGTTTCTGCAGTGCCCACACTATGGCTAGGCATTCTTTTTCTACAGCTGCATAGCATTCCTCCCTGGGTTGGAGCCTATGACTGAGATAAACCACTGGGTACTCTTCCTTCTCTGAAAAAATCTAGCTAAGTACAGCCCCCACCCCATGGTTTGAAGCATCCACCTGCACAACAAATTATTTGCTGTAATCTGGACTGGCTAACACAGGGGATTGGAATGCCTGCTCATATGCTGGGGTCCACACTACCTTATCTGGCCTGTTCTTCCTTGTCAGGTCTGTGAGTGGAGAAGCTATGGTACTATAACTGGGGATGAACTTTCTGTACTACCCTGCTGTCCCTAAAAATGCCCTCACGTGCTTTTTGGTAACAGGTGCAGGCCATGCCTGAATGGCTTCCAGTTTGGCAGGTTCTGGCCTTATCTTATCACTCCCCCGCTCTATGTCCTATGTTGGAGACCTCTGCCATACCCACCTGACATTTGCTTGGCTTAATGGTCAACCCTGCCCTTTGCAGTCTGCCCAGCACCTCCTTGACATGCTAAAGGTGTTCTGGCCAGGAATGGCTGTAGATGGCAATATCATCTAGGTAAACAAGGGCAAACCCTCCTGTTCCTGTTAGGATATGATCTACCAGCCTCTGAAAAGTCGCTGGGGCATTCTTCATCTCAAAGGGCATCTTTGTGACCTCATACAAACCAAACGGAGTCACAAAGGCTGACTTCTCTCTAGCACTGGGAGCCAAGGGCACCTGCCAGTAAACCTTGGTAAGATCAATAGTTGTAAGATAATTAGCCTCACCCAGCTGCTCTAGGGCCTCATCTGTCCAAGGTATGGGGTAAGCATCCGACTCTGTGTGACTATTTAATTTCATGTAGTCCAGAACAGAACCTGGTGCTTCCATCCTTCTTTGGCACCAGCACCACTGGGGAGGCCCAGGGACTGTTGGACTCTTGAATCACCCCTAGTTCCAACATCTCCTGTACCTCCTCCCTCAGAGTCTGTTTGACTCTCTCAGGCACTCTATAAGGGGCCTGCCTAATAGGCCTTTGGGGTCCTGTATCCACCTGGTGCTGCACTAGGTGGGTGCACCCTAGTTTCCCAGTGAACATGTCCCCAAATTCCTGCAACACTGCTCGGATTTCACGAACCTGAGTAGGAGATAGCTGCTGGGACTTTGCTACCCCTTCCACCGAGGTGTCAGCTCGATCCTCACCGAAGAGATCAACCCCCAGATCTCCATCAGACTCCACCTGCAGTCCACTGCAAATGCTCAGAACAAGGGCCTCCCTATCATGGTAAGGTTTCATCATGTTAACATGGTACAATTTGTGCCCCTGCCATCTGCCTTGCAGTTCCACCATGTAGATAACATCACTTACCTTTCTTACCACATTGTAGGGTCCCTCCAAAGCTGCTTGTTGTGTCTGACAGGAATGAGAACCATTACCTGCTGCCCCACAGCATACTCTCTAGCTCTAGCAATCATGTCATACCACACCTTTTTCTGTTGTTGGGCTTCTGGCAGGTTCTCCTGGGCCAAGCCCATGAGTTCCCTGAGCCTTGACTCGAGGTTTAGGATGTAAGCCACAAGAGACTCCTTGTGAGACTCACAGTTACCTTCCCACTCATCTCAAATTAAATCTAGAGGTCCCCTCACCCTATGCCCATACAGCAACCCAAAGGGTGAAAAATCTGTGGATTCCTGGGGAACCTCTCTGTAAGCAAATAACATGGGGCAAATATTTGTCCAACTCCCTCTTAAACTGATCTGCAAATGCCCATAGCATGGACTTGATTGTAGAGTTTACCCTGTCAATAAGACCATTAGTCTTGGGATGGTAGGAGGTGGTCTTCGTGTGCTTCACCCCACAGGACTTCCACAGACAAGCCAGCAGGTCTGACATGAAATCGGCACCTCTGTCAGTCAGTATTTCATTTGGGAAACCTACCTTGCTGAAAATCTCTAACAAAGCATTTTGCCACCTTCTCTGCCTCAATGGAGGACAAAGCCACTGCCTCAGGGTATCGTGTAGCATAATCCACTACCTCTAGGATATACATTTTGCCTGTGGAACTTTGAGTACTCAGAGGACCCGCAATATCCATAGCTACCCTCTGTAATGGCTCCTCAATCACAGGCAAAGGCATCAAAAGAACTCTCACCTTGTCTCCTGCCTTGCCTATCTTTTAGCACTGCTCACAGGTTTTGCAGTACCCTGTTACATCTCTGGAAATTCCAGGCCAATAGAAGTTCTGCATAATATGCCTCTTTGTATGTTTTTTGCCCATGTGACCTGCAAAGGGAATATCATGGGGTATGGCTAGAAGCGCCAGATGGTAGGCACTACCAACTGCTGTACTCTCTCACCTTCTAGCCCACCCTAAGGGGTTCACTCTCTGTATAGTAACCCTTTGTCCCAGTATACAGATTCCCCCTTTCCTTGAGAATCAGGTGCCTCCCTAGCTACCTGCCTCAAGCCTTGCAATGTAGGGTCTGAGAGCTGAGTCCGTCTCAACTCTATCCTTGTAACCCTTCCCAGCTCCCCTTCCACAGGATGTCTGGCATCCTCTGACAGTGTTGCCTCACTGTCAGCCTAGGTACTACTACTCACCCCTACCTTTGCAGTCACTTTGTCCAAGGGAACATGAGTACCCACAAGCAGCTGTGGCTCACCTTCAGTCTCACTGCTAAAGCGTAGCTCACTCCCTGAAGTAACCACCTCACCAGTCCTGGCTGCAAGCATGCAGTCTGTCTGGGTTTCCCCCAGGCTACCAGATTTACCTGCTTATCTCCAAGCCTGACTGCGTGTAACTGCACAAGCACAGGGTACTGCACTATCAAAATCATTCCCTCTCAGGACATCTGCAGGTATATCCTCAAACACACCTACTTACTGGCTTCCTATTCCCACCCTCCTAGTCAAGGTGAACCCTAGCCAAAGGTATTTGGAATGGGATCCCTCCTAAAGCCCTGACTGGAGTAGACTGTCCAGGCAAGTAGTGTTCCTCTGTAACCATTGCAGGCTTTAATATGGTTATATCAGAGGCTGTGTCTCTCTTGGCAATGGCCTCTTTGCCATTTACTACAATAAGATATAGCCTCTGGTGGTAGTTTGGTACCCTTGTTGTCCCAAGACAACCTACTATTGGCATTTTGTCATCCCACTTACTGGCTCTCTCACCTTTGGTTCCCTGCCTTGCCTCACCTCTGTGGATACCTGTATATCACATGGCCCCACTGGTTGCATTCAAAACATTTAACCCTAGCTCCTGGACATGTACCTGGACTAGTGGCTTCCCCTGCTACTGGCTGATCCTGTTGGAGCAGTCTGAGCTGCCCACCATGGGTTCCCTGAGACCCATGAGCAGTACTGGAGGTCCCCTTCGTGTGCTGGGCTGCCCTGCTTGCCAGGTATAGGTCTCCCTTCTTCCCCAACTCATCTGAAGTAGCACATTGTGTATCAGCTAACCAGATCCTCATGTCCTCAGGCAAAGTGCTAAGGGTTTGTTCCCTCACCAAAAGGTCTGCCAGCCCTTCAGAAGTGGTGACTTGACATCCACTCATCCACCTATGGAAATAAGTGCTCAATTTAGCAACATATTCACACACACTTTCATTTGCCTTGTGTCTATGCTCACAAAACATTTTCCTATATGTTTCAGGTGTTAGCTTAAACAGTTCTAAAAGACATTTCTTTACAGCAGTATAATCAAAACATGCAACGTCAGACATTTTAGCTAATGCAGTTACAGCTTTACCATGGAGTAAGGGGGTCAGGAACCGTACCCAGAGCCCTTGGTCAACATTATACTGTTTACATACCCTCTCAAACATATGAATGAAACTATCAAAATGATCACCCTCTTTAAACTGTGGAAGAAATTTACTGACCTTTTGTGCTTCTGGGGTCAAGTTGCTCCCTTCCCCATTACCTCCATGACTCTGGTGAAGAGTCAGCATCTCCTTCTCATGCTGGCTCTGCCTCTCTTGTTCTTCAGCTTGCAGACGTAACAGTATCTTGTTCTCCTCAGCCTGTAGACTTCTCAGTCTCTCAGCTGCTTCTACTTCCAAACGCCTGGCCTCCAACTCAAGTCTCTTTTTAGCTCCAGCTGGTTGAGCTGTCCATTCTCCAAAGGAATTATATCTGCACTGCCGGTCTGATTGTCCTCCTGGTTTCTGTTTTCTGATGCAGCTGTAACCAAGGCTGCAATCAGGTCTGCCTTAGTCATGTTTCCATGCACCAGTCCCCTAGCCTGTCACATCTTCGCCAACTGGCTTCTTGTCAGCTTTCCATACTCCTCTGCTGACATGCTGCCTGCTCATCCTGAATAACTAAGCTAACAAAAGAAATAAAACAATTATGATCTGAACTCTGAGTATTCACTGTGTGGCTGTTTTAGAATACAAAAACACCTTCAATGTTCACTGTACACAAGCTACAGGATTCACTCCACCCACACCACTACAAGCCAATTAGTGTTTGCCAACTAATTCATATGTGATGTGAATATTCCACCACTGCCAAACACAAATATGTGAGGATATAAAAATACAGAAGCAGTTTCAGGATAAAGGTGCCTGAACAAAACAATAGAACTCCCTTTAGCACACCTTCAAGGACCACCACAGCTGGATTAAATGTTATTCTTTTATTCCAACAGTATAAAACAGTGTAAAAACTTTTTGTAAGCACTTTCGGGTATAGACCTTACCCTTCTTCAGACAAATGGCTGTTGAGGTTTTACATTAATTTAAATAGTCAAAAAGGCACCAAAATGTATGTCATTCACAAATGTTACCTCTATCTACCATTAGATGGCAATACATACATTACTTTCTATATACTCTTGTTATTATTATTTAGTGTCTATATACTAACATAATTCATTGACATCTACATACAATCCATAGTAAATTTATACATTAAAAATAATATTATTAATAGATAATAATATTAATAAACATTTCATATTATTAACAACTTGATATCACTAAATCATTCTCTTACTTCCATTTTAGTGAATATATACTTTTATATGTTTTTTTAAAAACCATTAAAATTTGACATAATAGGTAAATTTATGAATATACAGCCTATTTTATAAAATTAATTCTTTCTAAACTACTGGGCGGCCATGGTGGTGCAGTGGTTAGCATTGTTGCCTCACAGCAAGAGGTTCTCCGGTTCGATCCTCGGCTGGGATGCCTTCTGTGCGAGTCTGCATGTCCTCCCTGTGGTCGCGTGGGTTTCCTCTGGGTGCTCTGGTTTCCTCCCACATCCCAAAGACATGCAGTAGGTGGATTGGACACTCTAAATTGGCCCTAGGTGTGAGTGCACGTGTGTGTGTGCCTTCTGTGGAAGGTTGGGCACCGGGCTGGCAACTCAACACTGTAAAACTCCACTGCAAATCATGAGTGGACAGGTAATCCGCTGTGGTGACCCCTAACCGGGAAAAGCCAAAAGAAGAAGAAGAATTCTTTCTAAACTACTAATATGTGAGGATATCCCAACCACTGCCACCAATTAATATGTGAGGATATCCCAACCACTGACACCAGATATATCATATATGAGAAAAGGATAACAAATACACACAGTAAAGTGCAATTCCCCTTAAGAGCACACAGAGATCACAGTCAGTCCAGGGCAGGTTGCTCCCTTGCTCCCCAGGTCCCCAATAAGACTTCCCACTGGCACAGCTATAGTGTCCAGATCTCTGCCTAGTGGGCAAGCTAAAATCTCCAGCACCCACTCTGTCCAACCAGTGCTTCGTGTCCTTGCCCAAGTAGCAATGGTTGGACAGACAGTAGGACTGGTTGACACATACACACACACACACACACACCCACACACACTCACACACACACACACACACACACACACACACACACACACACACACACACACACACACACACACAAACTGAGATAAGAGTTTACACAACCACACAGACACTTCTGGGGAAGGCTGGCACAGGATCTCCAGCTGTGCCCCTTTTTACCCAGACTATATGGTAGTACCAGCTGCCACCACCCACTAATAATTATCAGCTACCCAAAGGCCCTTAAAAGGGTGTCCAATTATTACTGTGCAATATTATTATCCAATTGGTAAGTGTGACTAATCAGTCAAGGCTTATTAGAGTGGCCCTGTACAGTAATCACTATAAATATGCAATGCACTCTAGAGCTTAAATTATCTCTACACATAACCAGCCACAGTTGAAAAGGTTTTAAAATATTTAATAATAAATAATTAAAACCACAAGACAATCCTTTCTACTACACAGTGCTAGTCAAAAGAGTTTAGAGATCACACAGAAATACTTAAAATAAATCAGTACTACTGTTCTGACATCACAGAAAAACAGTCTAATCTTTATAATTCCTGGCTCCTTCTTAGGTTCATAGGTTCATAGGTAAGTACTAGGCTATCTGCCCAAGGGCATTTATAAGCCTAGCCAGAGTGTGGTGGCTTTCACCACCCCCTTAGATTAGTTCCCAGTACCTCTGACCAGCAGAGCCATTAGTTCCCTTTCTAGGAGAAAACACAGTTCTAACCTACTACATACATAAAGACAGCATAAGGTAGTACTGTGAGTTAGATAGTCAGACAAAAATGCTCAATAATCTCTGGTTCTCAGTGTCTAAATTGAAACTGCAGTCCTGCTAAACATTACATCATCCTTTACACCTTCCTGGTGTTCCCAGGCTGACAAACTGCATTTACATTCTTTTACACTTAGAGCAATAAAGGACATTCCACATGTAAATTCTGGTCATTAACTTTTGCCTTAAAGCAATAGGCAGGAAGCCTTCATCTAGCCGGACTGGAGCCGACTTGTAAAACATCAACGGCAGTGATGAAATAAATTTAATTTCAAAGGACCAAAAAGAAATGCTTGACTTAGCTTTCTTTACAGCAGATGGCAATGTTGCCACATTGTTTAAGTTCAACATTCATATTTACATATAATAGAATTATCTGCATAATTCTATCTGGCTAGGCTGGCAGCCTTCACCCATCTCTACCAGTCTTCACACCATGGCTTACAAATATCAACTTAACGGTCTTTAATGAATGACATTCCTGAGGTAGTTTTAAGCTAAATAACATCTAGATATTTAGACTAGTTATTGTAGTAATAAGCACAGAATGCAAAGTTAATAAAATACATTGAGTTTTTTCCTTTAAGCAGCTGCTTACGATCAGTGATCATGGCTGCTTAAATGCTTTTACTCTATTGGCAGGGCTGCTGCGGGGATGGCATGGGAACCAATTGGCACTGATCATGTCATTAATTGTTTGCATCCAGGGCAGCCACCTATCTTGTATTGCCCTTATAGCTCTGATAAGTGTAGACAGGTGTCATGTGGTAACAGATATCTGGAAAATGAAGGCTAGAATTAGGTAGATATATATTATAATGCTATACCCTTGCGATTGTGAAAAGTGATTGGACTGTTATATAACATGGAACTACCTAAAGCAAGGCAAGTATACTAAGAGAAACATGAGAAATTACGTACATCTGTGGCAGGCTTGACAACAGTATTTTAGGAGTGATCGTTTTATTTATTTATTTATTTATTTGACATTTGTTGACCAGGTTAATCTGACTGGGCAGGAGGCCTTTTCAGCGGATATCCGAGGAGAAAAGCTCCAAAAAGTATAAGTAACAAAAGTAAACACATGACAAATTTCTAACTAAAATTACAATCATTACAATATGTATGAGATGTATGTTGAAACAACATACTAGAAAATGGTCATTAAATTGAAAACATAATATAGTATGAAGTTTCAGAAAATAGTAAGCAGAATGCAGAAAATATAGATAAGTTTGTAAAACAGAAAGTAACAAATATATAAACAGCAGATAAGTCCAGGTCAAGAGCCAATTTTTAAGACTACAGCCATGGAAGCTGTAGGAACTATTGACTATTAGTAGACATTGTTAGAAGCAGAGGCAGAGAAAGAGGTGGAAGAAAAGGTTGCCACAATAGTATTATAGAAGGGGAGGTGGATTAATTTGGGTCATAGCATAAGCATGTCCATGATATACTTAGAGTTTCCTTTAGTGCTGTTTTGAAATAGATGGGGTTAAAGATCTGTCTAACACTTAGTGGTAATTTATTCCAAGCATTTGCCACTGAGTAGCTGTAGAGGGGTTTACCAATGTATTTGTTGGGTGCATATACTTGCAAAAGATGCTGTTGGGAGCTACAGAGGGTGTGGTTGGGAGTATAGTGATGAATGATGGTAGAGAGAGAGGGACAGGAGGAGGGTTCATGTAAGATAGCTTGAACTATGAGAAGCTGGGGTAGTAGGATTTAATGATGACATTCCAGCCACTGCAGCTTTTCAAGGCTAGGCAATGGTGAAAGTGGTAGGGTTGGTTACAGGCGAATCTTGCAATTTCATTAAAGGTGAGTTCCAGTTTTGACAGAAGATTGGACTGGATATTAGTGAGAATAGGGACAGTGTAAACAAGGGTGTGGAGTATGAATGCTTGCGCAAGAGAGAGCCTACAGACATCTGTAAGGAACTTTTTATGCCTATATAGCAGGCCTAACTTTTGATGTGCCTTTTTGATGCACAACTGAATATGGAGATCGAACTTGAGTTGGTCAGTGATAATAACTCCTAGCAATTTGGTGTGAGGTTCAACAGAGATGATGGCATTGTTAAGGGGTCAGATAGTAAAGGTAGCTTTATGATGTTGAAGAGATTTAGGGAGGAATAGGAGAAGTTTTGTTTTCTTAGGTGTAGATCAATGTGTGTGTATGCACCTTTAAGAAGCTAGCCAAGGGCTTGCTGAGCACGTGCAAGCCTGACTGCCATTTTGTAGTAAGCTGTTGAGATGTAAGCATGTATGTATGTAAGGCCTGCCTGTTAATTAGTTCATTTATATTTTATGATGCTGCTATACATCCTGATGTGTTTCTATGTAATAAAGCATCTAAATGAACTTTTCCACCTGCTTGTTATCTATGTTAGAAAAGGATGAGCAACATTAGGGCTAAGTAGAAATTGGTTAGAAGCTAGCCATTTTTCAACTGAGTGTAGAGACTCTTGGGTGAAGGGTGTGAAGGTGGGCAATTTTGTTGGAGGAGGAGATGAAGGTGGAATTGTCAGCATATTGTATGATAGATGAGAATGGACAGAAAGATTGTAGGTCATTAGTAAAGATGTTAAATAATAGGTGTCCAAGTATGGAGCCTTGGAGTACCCCAGTTTGTACTAGTAAGAAGGGAGAAAAGGTAGATTGCCATTTAACTCCCTGGAATCTTTTGGAGAGATGGCTGGAGAACCAGGAAAGTGCAGAGTTGGAGAGATTAAGGGTAAGTAGTTTGGACAGAAGCAATCAGTTGAAAATAGTGTCAAAGGCTTTGGAGAGGTCCAGAAACAAACATGAGATTAGCTTGTTGTCACGAGAATTTGCGATAGAATTAGTGAATAATATCAGAGCAATAGCTGTACTGTGATTTGGTTGGAAACCATGCTGTATAGGTGTAAGGAGATTTTTCTAAGAGGAGGTGATCGAGGAGCTGTTTGTGGAGGCACTTTGAGAATTTTTGACAGAGGAGTTAGAATGGCAATGGGCCTGAAATTTGAGGGGTCAGTTGAGGTGCCACCTTTATGTAAGGGTATGACATAGGATTTCTTCCAGATTTCAGGTACAGTGTTTTCTTTAACTGAACTATTGATTAAGATGGATATGGGGTGGGCGATAGAATTGGCAGCAGGTTTTAGGAACTGAGGAGGCAGGTTATCAGCTGATGGAGAGAATGTTTTAAGTTTGCTAAGGAGTGACTTGATATAAGTTGCGCAGATGGGTTTAAGACAGAAGGGTGTTGTATAGGTTGATGAAGGCGGAATGGGGTAGGTGATGGTGTCATTTCTGGTTAGATTGCAAATAGAGTCAATGAAGAAGGAATTAAGAAAGGTAGCAATATCAGTGGAAGAGCTGTTAGGCCAGAGATTAGGTGATGAGGGGCTACCAGGATGTAGTAGTTAATTTACTGATTGCCAGAATTTTTGAGGATTGGAATGAGGATCATGTAGAGGTTTTTGGAAATGGTTTTTCTTATCAAGGGTAACCTTTTTTAGTTAAGTTACAAAGTTCTCTGTAGGACTGAAGATCAGTGGAAGTATTAGATTTTTTCCATTTTTTCCATGCACTATGTCGCTTATGGATAAGTGTATGCATGGCTTGTGTTATCCAGGGGGCATATTGGGTTTTTATTCTTATTTTCCTGATGGGGCCAGGGAGTTAAGTATGTCTAGAAGGATTGTCCATAAAAGGAACACCACTTTTCAGCCCGTAAACTCGACTCACATCAAACGATAGTAAACAACAAAAAAAAAAGGATGAGGGTGGTCACCACGAGATAGGTGGAAAGGAAAATTCAATAGCAAAAAAACCTTAAGCATGTAAAAACACTTTATTGCAGAAAAAATGGATAAGCATCCAAGTCCAGGCTACGCTCATCAGGTCAAAAACAAAAATATGCAAATACACATCACCCGTATGTCTAGAAGGATGTTGTTAAATGCCAGGATAGCTTCATCCAGGGGGAGGTCATAGAGGAAGGACCAGTTAATTGTAGAGAGTGAGTGGTTGAAAATGTCTGGATTAAAGTTTGAGAGCTTATGGCAATCTTTATAATGCTGGGATTTGTGTAGTAGGGGTGAATGTCAAAGTACCAAGGTGGGATGGTGGTCACTTAGGGTATTAGGTAGGGTGGAGGGGTTGTGGTAGGAGTTAGGGTTGGAGGTAAGGAACCAGTCTAGTGTGGAGCCATAGCCGGTGTGTTTATTTAGATGCGTGGGGGCAGAGAATAGCTGGGAGTAGCCAAATAGATTAATAGAGGTGTTAGGGGAATCAATATCAAAGGCATTCCAATCAATGTTAACATCTCCCAAGATAACAGTTTCATATGAGACAGTCTGAGAGATCCAGGAGAAAAACAACTCCAAGATAGGGATGTTGTTTCCTGGGGGATATAGATGGAAGCAATTGATAGTTTCTTGTGATTATTCAGTTTACAGGTGACAATGAACACGTCAGCTGGGTAGAAGTTTGGAAGAATGATTGGTAGAAGCTGGTGGGAGGGCTGATTAGATTATAGAATTGCAACCTTGCTACCTTTTTTCTTAAGTCTATCTTGCCGGAAGATGTTATAATAGTCTGGGGAAGAAATGCTGAGTCAGATGTGTGAGGCTTAAGCCAGGTTTCAGAGAGGGCGAGAATGTCAGGGGTGTATAGGGAAATAAAGGCATGGAATGGAGAGATTTTATTCATGATACTCTAAATGTTCAAAGATAGAATAGATAGTTTATTTATGGAAGAGGATGAGAGGGTATGCGAGGTAGTACTGGGAGTGGAGTTTAGGGGGTATGAAGGATAAGCACAGGGACAGGAGATGTGGTTAGTTCCTGGGTTGGGATGTATATCACCTGATAGTAGTAGATTTAAAATGAGTATTTTGAGATAATTAAAGTGGTTGTATTGGAGGTACGGTTTTGGTTTAGTTTTAATAGGGAGTGTTGGTATTGTAATATCTTGAGTCTATACAAAGTAGTGTCAGAATGAAGAAAATGCAACGGGGTTATAAGGAAAGAGTATAAGACAGAGAGTTTGGTTTGGGGATAAGTTGTAGTAGGTGTAGGTGCCTGTGTGTGAGGGTGCTTTGATACATGGTGGTGAGGGAGGTAAGGATTAGAACTGCTGAGAGATGGAGAATAACTAGGAAGTTGTTAGAATATTTAAGATTTTGGAGAAACATATTTTGGCAGTCTATTTGGAAATAAATTAGGTTGTTGAAATATCACCTGTATGTTAATGCTGGGGGGTGGAGACTATGCAAAGGTAATTAATATGATAGGTTGATTAAAGTACAGAGGATGTGAAGTTTGATTGGAGGGCTGGGAGGAAGTTTGGTTGGGAAAAGGGGTGTGGTTATTGGGGATAGAGTATATGTGTAGTGTATACAGGGGTCGGTGGTAATGGGGGTAGGGTAGGGGAGCGGAGCAGGTTTTCCCAGATCTTGACAGACTTGAAGCTGAAAAAATAATACAATCAGTGACACTGTAAGGATCTTTGCAGGGAAAAGTGATGGCCTTGCAGTGTCAAGGAATATACACAAATATAGTGGAATGGGGGGGTGAAGCTATGGAGAAGAAAAATAGAATACAGAATCTGGAACAAAAAATGGTGCCAGCTAGGATAGCATTTGAATGGGGCAAAGCATCATGGGAGAAGGTACCAGAACAGAGTTAAGGGGAGACATGGAAGAAGAAGAAGAATAAAAGCTAAGAGTAAAGCAGGGATAAATGACACCCTAGAGAACAAAAACCAGCAGGTAAGTACTGAGAAAAAAAACTATCAATGAGGCTGCAGCAAATCTATTTATGATGCTGGTTATAGGGTCAGTTAAGTACTGGGTGAAAAGTAGTAAGGTATATAAGGGTACAGTTACAACCTAGAAATAAAAACAGCTTAAAGGCATTTGGTATTCCTCCTTAACTAAGCACAGTGGAATCAGAAAGTGCTGCAAGTACAATTCTTAATTAAGATAATCTGGGAGGGGATGGGGGTATGCACACTAAGTGTAACAAACACATTATATTAAACAACTATTCAAGAAAATAACATTGCTAATTGAAAACTGATTAAAGGGAAAAAACATTTATACACACTTTCTTATTTATAAAGCGTTTGGGCAAGTTTGCAGAGACACTGCAGGTGAATTTTGTTGTTTGAGTCTCGAGTGTTTAAACTCATCCAAGGGCAATGGCGCACAAATATGGCCCATCTATAGTTCAAGGAAACTACAGACTCATAAGTCTCACTAGTCTCATATGCAAAGCCATGTGAAGAATTATCATGGAAATGATTGACAATTACATAGGAACACTGGACCCAACCCAGTTTGGTTTCATTTTCGTCAAGGGCAGGTCATACCTACATAACCTGAAGGACATCTTTGAGATGGTCATCAAAGCAATGGGCAAGAGCAAAACAGTTCACACTGTCTACCCTGACCTAGCCAATCCATTTGACACAATAACTCCCTTGGGCATTGTTGAGAAACTCAAGACACTAGGTAAAAACCCTTATGTTTCCCAATGGATAGCCAGCTGACCCACAGACAGGACCCAGGAATTTCGAATTGGGGACTTTACCTCTACAAAAAAGGCCAGTCACCAGTGGATTCCCTCAGGAATTAGTCTATGGACAGCTCATTTTTGATATGTACTTCTCTGAAGTCAAGGCAAACATCAAGGGTCTCTAGCTGACCAAATTAGCAGACAATTGCAAATTAGGAGCAGTCCTAGAATTCCCCACTGACACTGACACTTATGTTCTCCATGAAGGGATGACACGTACAAATAACTGGTGTCAGAGCCATGGAATGAAACTAAATGCCAGAAATGCATTATTATATCCTTCAGGAATTCAGCCACTCCTGGTAACTATCATATTGAAAGCAGTAAGAGGAGACCTAGTAGGCAAGGACTTGGGGAGACACACAGACAGTAATCTAACCTTTGACCATCGTGTGCATGGTAGTCTGGAAATCATTCTGTGTTGTGCAACTTATAAACAAAGATATGGCATCTAGACCAAGGAGGTCATTGTTCTACTACATTCAGCATTAATTAGACTTATCATTGAGTACACCTCCTCCTTTGGTATGTACCCAACCAAGCAAATTGAACAACTGGAGCATCCACAGAGGTTCCTCACTAAAAGGAATCAAAATGTAAATAACATGCCCTATGCGGACTACCTCAGAACCCTATCCCTGTCTTCTGTCTCCTACAGGCTGTTGAGGTGAGATCTATGCCTGGCATAGAAGGTATTGTTGGACCATACTCTAATGGACCTTCTATATATCTGCAAAACAAACAGTACCAGAATTACCCATTCTAAAGATGCAAACCTTCCCTGTGATATAAAAAGGACCTGCTGGAGAGACAGGTATATATCTCAGAGATGATCCATTCTATGAAATAGGCTCCCCATCCATGAGAAGCAGAGATCCTCGCTAATCGAATTTAAGAGTAATTTAGACAATTGAATGGAAAACAGGAAATTCTCCCCTGGTTTGGCACCTATTTCTCTAATGAACACAGGCAGCCTATAAATGGTTCATCCCCCAGGCTCATGCTTATAAATGTTTCATCTCGCAAGTCCCTGCTTACATTTATGAAGCGCACCAGAACTTGTCAGATATTTGGGATGCATGGCTAGGCTTACAAAGGTCCCAGTAGTCATTAGCCTAGTATACACCTATGAACCTGTGCAAATGTTTTTTCTTGTTTTTATAGTGTTTTGCAATATGTAAAGGTTCTTTACCATATCTTTGTAAAATATGCATATAACATTTATTGTTGCTGTTACTATGAATATTAATCTAAACTGTTAGATTTTTTTCAATATCTAAATATTGTTTATTATATCTGTATTAAATAGTATTCTGCAATTTGTTTTATTCAAGGAGCTTTTCTCCACAGGCCTCCAATGAAAATGGGATTGAAAGCCCAATTGGACTCCCTCAGTAAACAAATCATGATCAATCAACTAATATTTTTGGTGCTGACAAAATCCCAAAAAGTCCCAAAAATCATTATCTACCCAAAGATATATATAAGGCTTGCCTCATCCAGTTTAATCTGCCAAAAATTCTGATTGCATTCACTACTGAAAAGGATTTTCCATCAGACATTGTGACAACCACGTTTTCAACAGCTTACATGAAACAGTTGTCCATGTGAATCGATTTTGCTGATCTCCTGTCGGTCTGTACAAATCCTGACTTCCTCTTACTTATTTGTATTCACTATAATGCTTACCTATTCAGTACGCTGTAACAATCTTAACTATTGCACTTAAGTGATTCTCCATATGTAAGCTGCATTTTACATGGCCTCTTTAAGAGCAACAGACACATTTTATAGGGCAAGTGTCACAGACATGGCTTTTGGTAATACCTTAAAATGATACTGTGTCTTTAAGCATCCCAAACCCTGAAATAAATCAAAACATCTCTCATACATTTTATGTTTCTGTACTGGCAATGAAGTACGTAAAACACATTTTACTACATTCTTTCTCTTTTCTGTGAATATTTTGTGTATAAAACTATGACATATCTACTCTTAATTGCAGTCATTTGCTTTCTGATCAGCATTTCACAGTCTCTGCTCTGGTCTTGCCTTAAAACTGCTCAGATATTCATAATGACCACCTCTATGAACACGTGAACTGCTGTGTCAAATCATCCTCACAAAACTTATCATAGGAATACTTTTCATATCTTTATTAATCACTTTCTGTACATTTTGACTGTAAATGGCATTCTAATCATTATTTTCCATCTGCACTACCTGTATTTTCTTAACTGTACCTGCAGTCAGACAAGCATCTTTGCCTAATATGCTGGGTTACTTTAGCTGCAATTAACAAAATTTACAACCTGTGACAATTCCTTATATACCTTATTGTTGTGCACATAACTGAACTAAGTCTGTACCGCTGGCTTACACGTGCTCAGAATATGATGGAAGCATGTCTGCAGAATTCGTTAATTTGCGTTGTAGAGCCAGCATTTTGAATGTATACTACACTGACTAGTCTAAATAGAACCCTTTTGCTATTTATTCCTAGGTTCTCAGTCCAGTCCACACAAAAACTATTTTGGCATTCTCTCTGTCTCTCAGTACTTTACATTTAGGCTTTTATCACTCAGTGCCTTTTTAAATCTTCTGCCTCTGTTGTTGGCCTGTACAAGATTCATAAAGTGCATTTCTAATTTGATACTTATTTAATTACCAGCATTAATATTCTGTTTTTTTTTTGTTTGTTTTCTTATTCTTAGGTTCACTAGGCTACTGGCCCAAAGTTCTATGTAAGCCTAGCCAGCAAGGTTCCTTATTTTCCTGTGCCCCTGTCAAGCAGAGCCACAGAAATGATCCCTGGGGTGAATTTCCTAATTCCCATCCACTAATCAAGATTTTTCTTGAAGAGTGCTAATGAGAAACTCTGCTTGGCATAGATAGGTATCTTGTTTCAGAGTATGGAAATTCTCTGGGACAGGAATCTATACCTCCAGCATGTTCTGTTTATTGGGGTGACAAGGTCTAGGTCCCTATAGCATGTATCTCGGAGGGATTGGGATTTCTTAAGGTCTAGCATGTCCAACAGCTCTGGCTTTAACATAGCTTTGTATGTTAGGCAGAGATCACCTCAGAGTAGGCGATATGCTACGGAGTAAAGCTGGACTTTTTTGAGACTTTCAGCATAGGGACATCTGTTTGAGTCCTGTAATCCTCTTTGTGGGGTACTTCTGAAGCTTTTCCAGCTGTTGAAGATGTCTTGTGAGGTACATTCCAAAAGGGGAGTTGTACTCAATAATGGGTATAATGAGAGCCAAGTAAAGGGGAACAATGACCTCTTTTTTTCTGGATGTGAACCCTTTTATGATGAGGTGTGCCACGTAGAAGGATTTCCTGACTACTGTGGTGATGTGATTATCAAAGGAGAGACTACTGTCCATCTGAGTCCCAAGGTCTCTTATCACACCTTCGGCATTAAGTGGACTCCTGCCTATGTGGTAGTTCATGGGTATAGAGTTTTTTCCAAAGGGGATGACAATGCATTTTTTGGCATTGAGCTTGAGGCCATGGCTCTGACACCAGTCATCTGTCTCAGTGAGGCTCTTCTGCAGGAAGAAGTCGTGATGGGACTCGACTATGGCACCTAGTTTGCAGTCATCTGTGAACTTTGTCAGCCAGAAGCCCTCCTTGTTAGATCATACTTCAGAGAAGTAGATACCAAACAGGAGAGGACCTAGGATTGAACCCTGTGGCCCTCCATTTGTCACTGGTTTGAAGTCAGATTTGGAGTCTGCAACTTTTACAGTGTGGGCTCTATCAGTGAGCCAGTTGGTGACTCATCTTATGATGTAAGGATTTATACCCAGTTTAGTGAGTTTATCTATAATTCCAGAATGGGGGATGGTGTCAAAAGTCTTGGCAAGGTCAAGCAGGCTGTGTGAACTGCCTTGCCCTTGACTACATCTTTGGTGACTGTTTCAAAGAAGTCGATCAGGTTCAGGAGACATGATCTGCCCTTCACAAACCTGAACTGGGTTGGGTCCAGAGTTTGGAGGTTACCAATGTCTTTGTTTATGAATTCCATGATGATACGTTCCATGGTCTTGCAGACCAGGCTCATCAGACTAATAGGGCAATAGTTCCCATCATCCGTGGTGGCTCCCCCTTTGTGTAGTGTTATAACTATTGATGTGTGACATTCAGTGGGTACAAAGCCTGATGTGAAGCTATAATTGAATATGATGCTTAGGCGGGGTGCCAGTTCATTCTGTAGTTCATGCAGAACGCAGCCTGGGATGTTGTCCGGTCCCATGGATGCTGTGTTTTTGGCTTTGAAGAGTTTAGTCTTTACCTTTGGAGTTGTGATTGTAGGGGCTCTGCATTCTTCCAGTATAGCTATGGGCCCTTTAGGGGGTGGGTGGGTTAAAGTTAGCACTGAACCTATCGGCCAGGATATTGGCGATATCAGTTGGTTCTGTGATTTTCGTGCTGTTGTGCTGTAACTCAGAGCAGATCTGGGTGTTCCCATCAAGATTCTTGACACAGTTATAGAATGCTTTGTGGTTGTCCTTGGAATCAGTGGCAAACTTGTTTTTGTAGCTAGCTTTGGAGGATTTTATGAGGGATCTTAGCTTCTTACTGAGGCCAACTAGGGAGCTCCTCCATTTATGGGATTTTACTCTCTTTTGCAACAGTTTCTTCCTTCTGTTGTAGAGTTTGTTTATAGCAGGGGACCACCAGATTGGCTTCCTTTTTTTGAGGATAGTGTATTGGTTCTGTTGGGGATAGCACAATCCATGCACTAATGTAAGTACTTATTGAGTGCATTTGTGTAGGATTCAGAAGTCATAACTGAATTGTCCATCAGCATGGATGTCATGAAGTTTGCCACTTCTGTCTTAAGTAGCATGAAGTTGGCTTTGGAAATTTTTTTTACTGTGGTTTCCTTGATGGGGGATGGGGGTGTGTGGATATCTATGGTGATTAGCTTATGGTTGGATCTGACCAATGAGGAGTTGACTTCAGGTTTGGAACACTGGTCACTCATGTTGGTAATGACTATGTCTAGGATATTGTTGCTCCTGGATGGGGTATGGATAAGTTGATCCAGGGCGCTGGAATGCATGAAAGCATTGAGCGAAGGAGTTGGTACATGAGTAGTTTTCCCAGTTAATGGTGGGGTAGTTAAAATCTCCTATTATTAGGGTGTTTGGTTGAACCCTAATATTTTCCAGTATATGAAGAAAAGAGGAGAGGGAATCTTGGGGCATAGTAGGGGATCTGTAGCAAGCTACAATTTCGATTGCAGTTTTGCCCAGAGTTAGTTGCACTTGGATAATTTAAGATGCATTATGTTGGACAAATAGCCTGGAGGTGTGGATATCCTTGAAGAATATGGACACACCTCCACCTTTGGTGTTCCGGTCCAGGTTACATAGCCGAAAGGTATGGTATGAGTTATACCTTGGTAATGCAGGGGTGCTCTCTGGTGCCCTGAACCAGGTTTCAGTCACTGCATAGATATCTATGTTCTCCATTTTAAGGAGTACCTTGAGTCAGTGCATTTTGAGGTTTAGACTTTTAGCATTGAGTAGCATTACCCTCAGCTTTTGCTTGCCTGTACCTGTTATGGTGGTGGGTTTGTCGTTTGAACCATGCCTAAAGAAGGCACTATAGTGGCAGCAAGAGCCTTAGCCAGTATCTGGAATCTCAGGGGAAACAGGTGCAGGACATCTCTGGCAAAGCATAATGGCTTGTCAACCATGTTGTCCCAGGCATACAGATACTGGATCCCCTTTTAATGACACCAGAAGCTTAGCCAATTGTTGAAGTCAAACATTTTGTCCTTGTACTGTGGTATAATTCTGGGAGATGGTAGGATGCTACTCAGGGCTAGTGTCATACCTGCCTTGATTACATGATCGGAGAGCTCTTCCATGTCTCTTTTCATGTAGTCCAGGGAGATACATCTCGGGTCATTCACACCAACATGGACAATGACAGTCATATTTGTACTTGTAGAGTGACCTGAGTGTGTGGGTTATGTGGCGGATCCTGGCACCCGACAGGCAGCTGACAGTAACCTTCTCCTTGTCTAGTCTGGTGAGTGGAACATCAGTGTGCCTGACTATAGAGTAACCTATGACTAATGTGTTTGGTACATTGTTTTGCCTTATGAGCTGTGGTTGAGTGGCACATTGAGTCTGTGGGTTGTGTGTCTTTTTGGTTGTGTTGAGGGGTGGAGGTTGCCTGAGTTTCTGCTTTGGAGGTCTCCGTTGCTTGAGCAGATTATTATTCAGAGCCTCCGCAAATGTTTTTGTGCTTCTAAGTGTGGGTTTTGGTGGTGTAGGTTTAGTGAGTCTGTGTGATAAGTGTGGTGTGGTGCAAGAGTTGACCGTCTCCTCTTGACTGACTGGAAAGAGCTTTGCCTCCAGTTTGTCTATATAAATGCATCTCTCACAGGTTGTAGTGTTGGGTGGTAGGAGGAGAGGGTTGTCTGTGTACATGAGGCAATTGCTACATTGCCCCAAGATGCCCAGATTCATCAGGTAGACAGGAGAAAACATCAGGAGCTGACCCTTGGACATGCCTGAATAAACAACTATTTTCCTTTAGACATGTGAGGAAAGTAGGTACAAGAGCTGTTTTTCCTCTAGGCAAAAGAGGAAAGTAAGTACAAAGACTGTTTTCCTCTAGGCAATGAAGAAGGTTGAGTGCTGCAGTAATTTGTAGCTATTTAGTGCTTACAACAAGTTCTGAACAGCTGCTGAGTTCAAAGAAGCAGATTCAACTGCTAAAACTAAGAAACTGATTAGTTCTAAGGGAAAAACTGAAGAGCAGTCTTTATGGCACCAGGAATAGTTTAACCCTAGTTAAATGCCGCTGTGTGATGCTCAAAACCGTGCAAACATGGGTCTTTAAACAGAAAGATGAAAGAAATAGAAATAGCCCCAAACAGCCAATAAAACTACAGTTTCTGAGCTGAAACCACTCCTCCAGCGACAGATTAGCTATTCCCAAGCTTACCACTTTCACTGATGAACAGAGAAGCTTCCCTCTATCTTAGAAAATTCTGGGCAACACAGGAATTTACAAACAGCCCAGAATTCAGCAAACTCAACCGGACTTTACTAGATCTAGTAAGGCAGGAAATGAGTAGAGGGATAAGATTTTTTTTAAAAGTTAAAGCAAATACAGTAATAAAAAAACTTTTAACACAGAAAATAGGCTATCACACTTGAGTATGTAGCATTTTACCGTTTAACAGAAGAAAAACACTTAAAAAATGATACTTTAAAGTGCAAACAGTATTTGATTTCAAAAAAAGTTTAGATAAGTAGCAAAGTTAATAAAAATATATATTCTCACATAATTATTAATGGCTCCATCCATTCCACAAATGTGATGCTTAATTCTGACAGTTTGATTTATGAGACCACAAATGTACCCTGCGTGACCCACCTTACTGCACATTTGTGACCACTTGCCATCTGAGTTACCACAATGTGAAGCCATTTGGCTTGTTCCATTTTTAGTTTTATGATTTTTACATCTTCTTGGCTTTGTTTTTATTTTTTTATTACTCATCAGTTCTTACATACTTCCAGATCCTCAATTAATGATTCTAAGTGCATGCTTAACAATTTTCTTGTAAACTGTACATCTGTTGCTTTTTACAGGATTAAGTCTGATTCTCATTACATCTGAGTGACGCCTCCAGGTGCATCTGCAGTTACCTCCTACTGCTCCTCTAGGCGTCATATATTACTGGTTCACACTTGCATTAATAATTCCAACACCATGCTACATGCAAGGTATCAGAATATTTTATTTTGAAGCATACATGATGGCAAACAGAATTGTATTGATATTTCACCTCTTGTCAATTAGTATTTGGTAAAATTGTAAGGTGATAACATAATTTTTAAAAGCTCAGGCCACACCCACTAGGGGTTAAAGGTATACACTCAAAAGAGTTGTGCTGGAGGGAATGAGTCTGTTTTTACGTGATCATTTCATATGCCACAAATTATCCTGTCTATACTAAGATGTCCCACAGTTGCCCAGATTCACATTTTCAGCTCAGTAACATATGCATCGATATTTCCCTGGACTCCCTGATTTCTAATGAAAAAAATGCCTTCCATAGTGTAAACTCTTCTTTGGTTCACAGTGTGCCTTGAATGGGAGTCTATCAGTTATTCAAGTACTCTTTCAATGAATGTTAATGATTCAACACCAATGCAGTTTGCTGTTTACTCTATATTTGTGCCACTGTGAAGTTGGAGTACGCAAGTATGAAACTGCATTGGTGTTATCTCATATGTGAAGGTACACAACTTGAAAAATAAGTCTCTAAGATGGATCCCCATAGAATATATCCTTCTCTACTGCCAGTTTGTCTTTTTATTCTTTATTTAGCACAAAGTATTAAGTATTGATGGCTTCCGTGCCTGCAACATGAAAAAAACATTGCACACTGAATATTTTCTGGCTTGTTCCTAAGGCCTCTCAAATGTTTGAATCTAAGACTTCCAGTTCCCTACCAGGTTGCCTTGCATTTTCAAAGATGTCAGTGGCTGGATATTGACATGATGAGCTAAAAGCAAAGTAAACTTTTTTACAAAAACTAAAAACTGAAAACTGAGTTGTGTGTGCCTAGTGCAATGAATTGCAAGTAATGAATTAGTTTGTGAAAAAAATTAATATGGATCATAGGATCACAGGAGGTTACTAGGCTAATGGCCCTGGAGCCCTTACAAGCCTAGCCAACAATTTATCCCCAAAAAAGCAACCTCAGTCAGTACCTCTCACCCCTGTCTATGAGGGGCACAGGTGGAACCCCTGGGACAAATTTGTGGTTTCCCATCCACTCATCAAGGTTGCACTTGAAGAAGGTCAGCAACATATTCTGTTTGATGTGTATGCGAAGTCTCTTCCAGAGATAGGGCAGCCTCTGGGAGACAAACCTGTCTCGTCAATAGGTTGTGTTAATGTCGCATATTACATTTAGGCCTTTTGAGTCGGTAATGCACAAGGAGTTAGACTTATGAATATGGAGCATCTCTAGTAGTCTAGTAGGGCAGGGTCCGAGACTGCCTTGGAGGCGAGACAAAGATCATCTCTGAGCAATCTGTACAATACCGAGTAGAGTGATAGGGATTTCAGTCTGTCCACACAGGACAGGTGTTGGAGGGCAGGGATTCTCTTTGTGAGGTATTTCTGTGGCCTTTCCAGATGGTGCAATGTTCGGAGAGGTACATACCAAATGGGGCGTTATACTCCATTATTGGCCTAATGAGGGAGGAGTACAGAGAGGTAATAACCTCCTTTTTTCTGGAGACAATCCCTTTACTTACTTGGTAAATTTTTTTTCTTTGTAGGATGTGATACCTAAGTTATACAATGAAATACTGTTCACAGCAGAAATGTGCACATACAAGTAAATTAACTTTGTGGCTTCCCAGTGTTAGCAAGACAAAAATGAAAATAGTCATTACTTTTGATAGCATGTTAGAAGTTTTCCATAACTATGCAGTGGAATAGCAATTTGTTAGCTAATGCATCAGATCAAGGTATGGAGGCCATTGAATAACTGACACACACACACACACACACACACACACACACACACACACACACACACACACACACAGCTGCTTCTCCATTAAGACCTTAACTTACAAGTGCTGCACTGCTCCCAGTCGCATGACTTCCATAAAGAATATTTTTACTCGTAAATGTATGCTGTGTCATATCCTGAGTTTGTGACAACAGACTAGTATCTCCTTCTGGAGTCAAGCAGATTATTTATAATGTGATGTAATGTTGTAAATTACATGTCAGAATTCACTTGCAATCTGCAGAAGTACAAAGGTTTGAATGTAAAAATGGTTAAACACAGATGCCCTGTTTCATATGCAATAGCTCAGGCAAAGATAGTGAAGGAGTGCCTTTAATACATGTAATAAATGAAATTCATTAAGAAGCATCTCGGGAAAACACAATACTGACAAAACATTGATTTAAAATTGGGATAGTTTAACCAACACCCTTTTTTTAATTATATTATTTAAAAAAGTTTAAATAGAACTTTGCATATGAATTATAACCAAAAAAAAATAATGTGAAAATCAGTTAGATCTCTAAAAAACAAAACCTAGAAGAATATACAGATAGAAGAAGATGAAAAAGGGGAAAAAGGAAAAAAATATATAATAAATTAAGATGTATAAGCTAGCCTATAAACAGACCAAGTAAAAATGTGAATGAAACAGAGAACAAATTTAAAATATATTTAACTCATGTACTTTCTCTATGGCATAAATATTCATTATAGAGGCTCTATCATTTAGAAGAAGAAAAATCAGGCATCGGTGAGAATTTCCAACATTCTAATGTAACCCTTTTAGTTACTATTGATACAAAATCTATCTTTAATTTACATGATACTGATAATAAATTAAGCATATCTAACAAAACAAAAATATCTGCAGAAAATAAAACGTGGTCACCTCAGTAATGCATGCTAATCCTAACCCCACACTGTGCTTAAAAAAAAACTTCCCATAATATTGCCACTACACAAAACACACTCAAACATACAAACACACACCAACACATGCTACAAACATAAGATCTAACCCCTTATCTAACCGCCAACCCTAACTGTAAAACACATGCACTCACATACGAACACACAACACCTCTATCCTCATCTAACCCTTACCCTAACACCGAAACATACCAGTACACACTCTAACACCCTCCCAGTTCCTATTAACCACTTTCAAAGAAATGGTAGTTGAAGATATTGGATGTTCGACTATCTGAACGTTTGACCATCTCAACTACCCCTAGTATTTATCAAACAAAGCAACATTCTACAAAACTCAAGGCAAATAATATAATACATTTATATCAATAAATTATAGTCATTTTGTGATCACTGTAAGTGTTTAGCTTTCATTCCTTGATGTGATAAAGTGTAAAATAATGCACGGTAAGTTCATAGGTTCATAGGTAGGTGCTAGGCTATTGGCCCTAGGGCCTATATAAGTTTAGCCAAATGGTACCCTGGCTTTCGCCACCTAAGAAAATTATTTTCCTATGCCCCTGTCGAGCAGAGCCACAGAAGTGATCCCCAGGGTGAATTTCTTATCTCCCATCCAATCATCAAGATTTTTCTTGAAGAGTGCTAATGAGGAGCTTTGTTTGATATAGACAGGTAGTTTATTCCAGAGTATGGGAAGTCTCTGGGACAGGAATCTATCCCTCCAGCATGTTCTGTTTATTGTGGTGACAAAGTAAAATGTGGATCAGATAATGTCTGGTACATGTGTTTTTTTTTTCTCCCTGAAGTATACTGAATGTGAATTATAAATACTCTATTCCTGTGTCTGATGTACATGGAACTGTTGCTGTGGGACTTGAAATGTTGATGAAGCAGCAATAGCCATGAAGATATTTTGTTTTCAAAATGGATTGTTAAGAGAGTACTTGGGTAGAATTAAAGTTAGTGTCTAGAGAGTATGGAAAGACTCTGAGGAGAAAGACATAATGATTGTTTATAGCTGTGCCAGAACTAAATGCATACCCATTCTAATAAAATAAAGAAATATATATACACTGCCAAAGAAAAAGTTATTCCTTCTATTTACTTGCTACTAGAATGTTACAGAAGACTCACCCAGCCAAATTCACATGCACGTGTAACCACGTGGAGGGTAGTGTGAGATGTGCTATAAATACTCATCTTTTAGTTACATAGTTTGGAAGGCAAATAATATAATACACAAACAAGCTTGTCACTCCCAGAATCAAATAATCCAAACAGATGATAAAATACTTTTAGTTACATAGTTTGGAAGGCAAATAATATAATACATTTTGGTATAAATATGACTGCAAATGTAAATAAAGTAAAAATAGTATACTTAAAATCAAAAATATATTACAACTTCATATATAAAATAATAAATTAGAATAAGCTAACTAAATCTGCTGATAAATGTTTTCCTGTATAACACTTCAACAGATCAAATCAGTATTCCATTATCAGTAAGCTTACATATTTCTCTCTCACTTCTTGACATTAGAACTGATACAGTTAAAGTGATTGGTGTCTTAAAGGTCTATCTTTTGCTATGTATTAAAATGCATATTATCATTCATAACAGTGTATTAGTCTACTTGTAAAATTAGCTGCTCAGTGGCGGCTGGTGACTTCAAATCAAGGAGGGAGGGGGCTGCAGGAGACAGCTGAATGGGTGGGGCCAATGGGAAGGAGTGTGACCAACTATAAAGGGGTTGAGCTATGCTCAAAAACCACAAAAACTGGAACTTTAAATACGCTGCCCTGGGTGCTAAACCATCATTATAAGAGTTCAATCAAGACAAAATGAAGTGTAGAAGAAAAAAAAATATTTTAATGCATTGGCTACATGACAGCTTACTTATTATCTAGATGGAAACAAAAAGGTTGTGAGGCATGAAAAAATAAATTACTTTTTAAATACATTACTGGAATGCCAGTCAAAATAAAGTATAAAAAAACAAGCAGCACTCAACTCAAACCACTTCTCCTAGCACTGCAGTTCTAATTATAATGTATATTCAGCTTTATAAAAGTACCAAGTAACATGCTGAAAGTAGCAACCTCTGTGATTACCCCCACTTGTAAAAATGTTTCTTATACAAAAAGACCTGCTGCCTGACAACTATCTACTTGTTTCATGGGGAAAACATGATCAAAGTAAAAAATGAACAGCAAACAAGAAACAAGCTCAAGATAAATTACTTAAAGGATTACTGTACAGGTTATGGACCACACATGATAGATTGGCATTCTGTTTAGTTTATGGGTAAAGCCTGCAAAGATGACTGCAAGTCTCCAACAAATGTTATGAGCTTCTGAAAATACTGTAATCCCGGTCTTTATTAACAAATACTGTCATATGCATTTCAATACCTAAAGCGTATATGCTGTCTAGTTATGTAAATATTCTCTTCATGGCAGCAACAGAAAGGCTTTCAGTGTTGGTAATTCTTTAACAGTATGCTTATTAAAGCTTACATGCATCTTACAATCTCAGACAAGCTTACCTGATGATCATTAAAGCATTGCTACTTAAACACAGGCACTGAAACAGTATGCATTTTCCTGAATAATAGTAAGTATAAATTAACAGTATAAAATATGACAGAAAACCAGAACATTCAGCAAAATCAAGGACAGATGGAAAGCCACTGTCGTACTTGTGTTTACCTTGAATGGGGGGATACTCTGCAAACTTACACTGCATAACTGCTCCTTGCCTTGCTTGGACACATCCAGAGTCACTACATGGGGGAGTGGGGTGCAACAAGTCTGTCACAATTTGAAATGTCTCTGGCTGATGGTGATGGCCCTGATGCATTTGTCATACCTCTCAACCTCAGAGCAAGTAATCTGGGCAAATCCATACATAGAAGTGGGACAAAGGCCCCAAAATAAAGACAATTTTTAAATATTGCTCTTATAAACTTAGAAAGATAATAGAATCGTAGGTCTTCCATTAGTATGATTTTTGTGAAGGATATGAAATCTGAAACTCAAATGTCTGTCATTATTATTATTATTATTATTATTATTATTATTATCTTTAATGATTTGCCACTAATTTTCCAGAAAATCACAATTTTATGAAAAACGGACCAAAAATGTGATGTAAAAATATAAAATTGCCACACAATACAGCTGGGAACCTGTCAAAGGTACACTTTTTTAATATTAGTACTGTTAACTTGAGCAGCTGACAAAATAAGAGAATCTACATGCATTTCTGAAATAAAAGTAATCTATAACTCTGATCATTACAGTTATTTATAATTGTAAACCCTCCACGTTTTCTTCTAAAATTGCCATTTTGTGGAGGGATTATTAGGGGAGAACAACATTTAGAGCCAAAATTGGGGACAGTTGAGAGGTTTGGATATTCCTAATTCTATAAAGCAATTTATTTGCACGTACCTCTCAACCTCTTTAGCTGGAAAGCTGGACAAGGCCAAATATATTGGGGGAACATGCAAACAGTACTAAAAATTGCTCTTGTATAAATGTGGTTAATAGAATTACAGGTATTGCTTTAGCATGCATTTTTCTGAAGGTTATGAAGTCTGAAACTCAATGTCTGTCATTATTTAGTTACCTCATTCTTAAATTATTTGCCAGAAAACCACACATTTTATGAAGTGCAAACTAAAAATAAGAAGCAAAAATCTATTCATTCTGCAAAAATCTGGACATTTGAGAGGTATAGTTCAGCTGGGGCTGTCTGAGTTTGCCGCCCTTCCCCCCTCACAAAATCATGGTCAAATGGAGCCGTTCCCTTGCAGCCATTCCAATGCCCCATTACTTGGCTATTTCACCCCATTTACCATAAACACTGTAATGTGCGCACGGCTTTACTTCTGTGATGATTTGAATTTCATTTGAAAATTTTATTTTGCATTTTACAGCACAAACACTAATATACATCTGCTAAACAAAGCAATGCAGTTTCACAATGAAAATAGACTTAACATTAAATCTTCTCTGCCCTTGAAACTCGCATTCATTGAAATAGCATTGAAACCCACATTTAAAGAAAATACATTTTGCCAGTGGCAGATAAAGATTAACTTTGGGCCGTTTTCACATCAAAGGCCCCTTGCACACAAAACATACATGTGTTCTTTGATACACCTTCCTGATTGTATTAAATACAATTCCTTGTATAATACAGTAAAGTTGTTAAAGGGCATTTTAAATGTATTGTTTTGAACATTTTTCCAGTAAACAATGAAACAAAATGCATGCACCAATAATGACAAAACTGCCCAATTCAGAACATTTCCATCATAAAAGTGTACTCAAACTTCAACAATCTATCAGTATCAGTAAATATGCACAATCTCTGAAGAAGTAAAAAGAGAACTGTAACTAATGAAGAGGTTGCTGCTAGTAAACAACTTTATATTTCATTGTTTCATCTAGAAATAAAGTGCCTGTTGCCCTTGAGGAATAAATTGCCTATGTTACATTAAAAACATGATAAGCTACTAATATTGCAATAGGGAATGGATGGCAGACCAATAACATGTTCATAGTTACTAAGTATCTTCCAAAAAAGAACTGCAGCATCTACCCCCTTTACAACATAGTACAGTATCAGCAATGCATCTACATACTGTGGGAGTAGAACCCACAGCCTTCTGCATCAAAAGCAAGTAAACTACCTGTTGTGCTATTAACAATGCAAGCAGACAACATAAGCAGCACTAAACTTCTCTTCCCCTGCAGCTCTCAGCTCCTTGTAAAATCTACTAGACACTCAACTGTATCTCTCAACTTTACAGCAAAAGAAATCTGGAAAAAGCCAACTTTTATTGGGGGGGGGACAAAAGCCCAAAACCCAGGGACACATTTTAGACAGTGCTTGTATAATCTTGGAAAGTTGCTAGAATAAAATGCTGTGTTACCACCATACATTTCACTGCCAAGCCTTGAACCTAGGACCCTGTGCAAAACAGTAAGAACAACATACCACTATGCCAAATCAGTTGCTTTGTGAAAGAGACGAAGACTGAAACTCAAATGGCTACCATTTAGTGAATTCAGTTCTCACCATAGCTGTCAACCTCTTAGCACAAAACACCTGGACAAAGCCAATAATGGGGTAATACAGTGCCCAAACATATTCAGTTAATTGAGTTCTCACCATAGCCATCAACCTCTTAGCACAAAACACCTGGACAAAGCCAGTAATGAGGGAATACAGCCCCCAAACATATTCAGTGAATTCAGCTCTCACCATAGCTCTCAACCTTAGCACAAAAAATCTGGACAAAGACAATAATGGGGGAATACAGTCCCAAAAATAGGGACAAATTTCAAATATTCATCTTATCTTCTTCTTCTTTCAGCTTTTCCCAGTTAGGGGTCGTCACAGCAAATTACCTGTCCACTCATGATTGGCAGTGGAGTTTATAAACTTAGAAAATTGCTAGAATGTGTTACCATGTACTTTCTGAAGAATATGAACTCTGAAATTCAAATGCCTGTTATTTTTATTTATTTAACTTTTGTTAACCAGGAAAGTCTGACTTGGAACAAAAACCAATTTTTAGCAGAGGCCCAGGGAGAAACACTCCAGGCACATGTCTTTTTAACATGGGAGGACAACAGAAAACCCAGAGGAAACCCACACAAACACAGGGAGAACATGCAGACTCCACACAGAAGGCACCCCAACCAAGAATCAAACCAGAGAACCTCTAGCTGTGAGGCAACTATGCTACCACTGTACCATCAACTATTTATTGAATTAAAAATCCACAGATTTTATGAGGAACAGATCCGAACAAAAATATGAGGCAAAAAATCTGCAAAGGTTTCACAGAAGGTGGTGGGTAGGGAAATCAGGCTCTTGGTACCTACACCCAAGGTACAGGGTTCAAGCCTGAGGTATTTTCTATCCACCGCCTGATATCCTGAGTTCTCTCTAGCCACCAGTATATATCAACTAGGGCATTTCACACATGCATGCACTCATGGGTATACACACACACACACACACACACACACACACACACACACACACACACACACACACACACACACACGTACCTAGTTCCCCATTTCATTTGTCTGCAGCAGCTTCAATCCCCAGTTGTCCCACATAAGCAATGTAAACAAGTCCTTCCCTGTGAGAGTAGCCTCCAGCCTGCAGATGTTGCAGTCCAGATCTCTTCCATTCTATTCAGTCATTACCGCATAGAATTCTAGGCATCAGACTACCAAGATGCCTTCTTCCTACTCCGGACTGCTGTTGCAGCAGTCCAGATCCCTCTGAGTTCCGAGAATGCTGAGTGTGCATGCGCAGAAGTTCCAAGACTCTCAATTTGTTTTTTTTTCCTTTCCACAGCTGGGGGGGGGGGGGGCTGCAGTCCTATAGCATGAGCCACCCTGTAGCTGCTGGTGATATATTTGTGAGATATGTATCTGCTGTCAATATATAATGAGAACAGACATTTTTGTCAGTCTTACTATAGGCAGTTTACATTACTTTAAAATGCAGGTTGACTGGAAAAATGAAAGAGTGGTTTACCTAGCACAATGTAAGAAATGTAGTGGATTTTATAAAGGCAAAACCATAGGAAATCTTGCATTGTTATATCAGTAAAAACTATCTCATAATGTACCGCATAAGCCTTGTGCTGAATACAATGGACACACTGAATTTACAGTCTAAGTCAATGAAAAAGTGAAACTATCAGAGAAATTGAAAAAAAAAATAGAACAGAGAAAAAGGATTATCACTGACAACTAATTTTACAAGCAAATTGCTGTCCTGCTTGATTGATATAATTAAACATGACAGGATTTGTCACCAGTTTTCATTGCCATTTATTATTTTATATATGCAATTTTAATAAAGTTTACAGAGTTTAAGTATAGCATTTTTTGCTTTATATATAGCTACTATGGATGACCATAATAAGCAATTTGTTTTATTTTATCACAGAAAGCAAATGTAAACATTTAGCAAACATTTCTATATAGAGAGTATATATACAGAGCTAATAATATTTCCTTATAATGCAGTAATATACGTTGAATATTAAATTGTAACAATATAATGTATTATTATTATATTACTGTTGATAAGTAATTTAATTCAGAAATGTCAGACTTTAATGATGACATCATTGATATCAGCTTTTATATCATAGAAGATATTTTCTCATTTTCTCAGTAAATTGGACATCTCAGTGCACAAACAGCTTGGCATTCATCTTATATCAATTTATAAATTAGTAATTATGCTTTCTTTTCCTTCACTACATCAATTTTCATCCTTACACGCTCAGTGTTTTTGGAGCTCTTACCACATACTCTGGATAGTATCTCTACTGGTCCACTTGGCTTAGAGCTGTATTAGCAAGTCACATGACTTATAATAATTAGTCCATAATGTCAGCCATCAAAGACTAAGGAAAGTTCACTGCTGTCATCCAACATTGTAGAAAGAAATTGGTCACCCTTCACTGTCATGTTGTCACTTTAATCAAAACCCTTCTTGCAGCAAGTGATAAATAATTTATTATGGCTGGGGAGTCACCAAGGTCATCCATCTTTCTTTGTGTACTCTTATGGTCATCCATTTTTTTTGAGTGTGCCTTTTGTTATGCATCCATTTTAAGCCATTATATTGGGTACATGGGAGTCTTTCAAAATGTAACTACTTTGCAATACAAGCTATATCTTCTAATGACTTGGCAAAGGCTACTTTGAAAGCCACCAGAAAAGACTATTATGTATATACTTCTGCTTTTTTGTTTACAGTGTATGTACTTACATTATTTTCTTCCATTTTTACTGTATTATTGCAGGATGATTTAATTTTTTTGGGGGTGAGTTTTCAGAAGTTTGCAGAAAACAAACCTTATCTTTCTTTTTGTGAGGACAAAGGGTTTAATTGCTTCTGAATTGTGGGAAAACTGTGAAATAGGATTACTTATTCTGATAAAAATAGGCCATGATTATCTTGAAAAAGCTACCAAAAAAGACTGCTGTGTGACAACTTCTGATTTTCACCACCTTACTAACCCTACCCCTGTTGTGTATTTAAGCTCAGTGACTCCTAAGTTGTTTGCCCCTTCTGTAAGTTTAACTTTAAAATTCTCAAGTCTTATTTCCTTGCTCCTATGAGTGGTCTTTGTAAGGCTTTTTCAAAAGGCCATTCTCTTAAACCAAATAAACCTCAGTTATCCTGTCTTTCATATATTCCCAGTAACCAGTTGTATACTCAGAGCTTGAACCATCTTTACTGTAACTTTAAAACAGATGTTTCCTTCCAGTACCTAGTATTGTCCAACTGAATAGATGGAAGGAGCTAAAATAGAGCAAACATGTTTTTTGTTTAAAAGGAAACCATACTATAAAACCTACATCCTTTGTGGTCCTTTCCAGAGGTAAATTAGGTTTTGATTACCAGTGCACATTTATCTAAATTATATTACTTTAGATTAGATATGGAGGCATGCCTAGAGATAGCTTTCAAAGATATGAGGATAATGATTTTCTCAGGCAGTGGATACCTATCTAATGTTCAGGCCATATATACTCCTTTCTGACATGATCTTAAATATCTGTGAATGATGTAAGTGTATTTAAAATAGTGAGGCTAAACTTTTATCAGCAACCCCACCTATGAGCATATACATACACCTATAACTGTGTACCAAAGTTCTGAAGACAATACCCACAAGCACTTTCCTATACCTGAAGAAGCCATAACCCAGACAAAACCAGAACCACATACATGAAACATATTATGCTGACCTCTCAATGACCTCAGTAAATCAAAGATAATGAGTCATCCCATCACAGTACTATAGAGAGTCAGTGATAACAAAACAAGATTATTAATGAGCTAAATCAGGTGTAAAAAATATTGTGACCTGGCAACCTGAAAGTGTCTTAATAATTATTGATTCCATTGTGCAAAAACAGTCCCATACCTCATGAGACTTTGGAAGGAGCTTGTAATTGGGTCATCCTTGACTGGAGCTAAAAGTCAGGATGTCTAGATGTTGGAGTGAGCATAGTAAAATTTCCTTCCTTTTGGATAGTTAACAGAATATGATGGGATTAGTAAAAATTTCCAAACCATTAGCAAAATGTATCAGCTTAGAGAACTCCTCCCGAGGCCTTATGCAGCACCTCAATATCATGACAATATATTGGCAGTCAAAATAGTAGTGAACAATTTGGTGCCATATACAGGGGATTCAGTGTATGTAAGGCCTGAAGTATGATGTACAACCAGTCACAGTAATTTTCCTCAGACCAGTTTCGCTTCTCTCCCCAGGGAGTATAAGTACTAAACAGAAAAATGCTCAGCAGCATAGTGTTTCTTGGAGATCATTGCTACATATGAAAGTAGGCAGAAAAGTGCAACTCTTTCTTGTGCATCCTGTATGGCTGTACTCATCCTAAAAGGAGCTTTCCCTATACTGCTGCGATATTCATTAATTTTCTGATCTCCTGGTACAAATGCATAGCTAAAACTAAGGCAGCAAAATGGCATCTACAAGTTGACCTGGTTTGCTGATCATGAATGCAAAATGGAAAATTTAGGATGCACAGGGCTGGAGTTAGTAAGGAATATTTGTAAAAAAAATTATGAAAACATTACCTTTTTCATATTTACATTAATAAGCAAGAATAGGATTTGATACGGTCATGTTGCTGGTGATGCATGCAAGCAATGCGAATTAGTAAAAAATATTAAAACAAGTTCAGTAATGCGAAGCCAATCTGATATATACATGTTTAGTAATTCAGTTACAAATACAAGCAATGTTTCATATCTTCATTAATCCTGTAAAAAGCTTTGTGATCTACAGGCAAGCAAATGGTGTCATCTTATATGCAAAATTTGGGTGTACAAATTTACCATGATAAGCGCCCTCTAACACACACAGTTTTTGTAAATTAATTTTGTTTTGAAATATTGTTAAAATTTTACATACATAATTTGCAAAGATTGTGCAATATCACAAAACGGTTGTCTGATAGAGACTCTTCTCCGACATCATCAAAAAGATCTCAAACAGATGAGCAACTGTGTTTATAATATTTTAGGTCTATCTTATACACTTATAGGATATAATCCTTTGTTTGACCATAGCACTAGTAATTTTTGGCAAATAAATTACCACTTTTTCCTAAATCTGCACTAATAATTGTAATACTAACACAGTACATAACCTATTGTCTGTCAAAAAGTGTTTACATTTTACACTTCTTTCTGTAATTCACATTGTTTATGATGTATTGCAAATAATATGAGGTGTGGTTTCATAAATGATTTTGGAGAAAGGCTCCCAAGCAGTAAGTGATTTCCTGGCTTAGAAGGTAAAATGAAGCATGGGAATGAATTACCTTTTTGCTACTTATGATTGAATGAGTTCACCTTCTTTATATCCTAAGTGAAAAGAAATGAGAACTCCAAAAGGTTAAAAAAAAATCAGAGTTGAATATCAGTTTGCTAAATGTAAAAGCTTTAACAATAAAATGAATAAATGAGAAGCTTTTCTCTGCTGGGAACGTGTTGACCTTCTATCATTACTGAAACATGGTTTAAAAATCCAAAATGTGTATCACAGATTCCAGAGTAAACCTTCTTTCATTATTACTGATCTTGTCAGATCGGTGGTGGTGTCACAGTCTTTGTAAAAGAACACTTAAAGGCAATGCCCAAGGCAACAACTCAGGGCTAGAAATTACTCATGCATTAATTAATCCTTAACATATTACAGTTGTTTATTATATACCATCTATTTTCCCCACAGAGGATGAAAATTAATTGAATAAATTCTGCTAAAAAGGAAAAACACACACACACACACACACACACACACACACACACACACACACACACACACACACACACACACACAATGAAAATCCTGTTCTTATGGAGGAATTTACTTAACCAAATGTTGAATGACTCAGTGTCTGAATAAATATGCCTAAACATTAATTAAAGATTTTAATCAAAACAACTTATAACCAACACAACAAAATCCAAATATAGTTAGTAATATATAATCTATCATACCATACCATACCTTTCAAGGTCTTAGAGGAAGAAATTTGGACAAAGACCATAATATAGGGACACATTTTAGATGTTGCTCTTATAAACTTAGAAATTTGCTAGAATGACAGGATTTATGTTAACATGCATTTTTCAGAAGGATATGAAGTCTGAAACTTAAATGTACGTCAGTATTAAGTGACTTCAATTCTCAGTGATTTGCCCAAAAAGCACACATTTTATGAGGAACAGACCAAAAATACTAGGCACAAATCTGGTCATTCTGCAAAAATTTGCCCAATTGGAGGTATGTATCATACTAACTAACCTGCTCTCCTACTACGATTGCATTCCTGAAATTTACAGTGATCATGGTACCACCTTCTTTAACCTAAAGAAAAATCAAACACTTCAATAAATAAACCATGCCTCTTAAAATTTACAAATAGAAATTGTGATATACTTAATGGCATAATTATAGGTTCATAGGTATTTATTAAGCTATTGATCTGTGAAGATCTTTAGAAGACTAGGTATACATTCCCACAATTTTTTTACTTTATATTTTTTTTATATTGACCAAACAAAGACAACCGTGGGTAAATCCAGCATTGCCCACACCCAGATGTGGGTTATTGAAATTATACAATAACATTATTTAAGAAAAAATACTTACTTTTCTTTAAATAATGTCTTTGTATAAGGGTGACGTGCTGTCTTTCCCATGCTGGACATTTCCTTGAGCCTTATCTGATGTACTGCAAATGCGTTTGGGACGTGCATTCCCATGCATACCCAGTACATCAGTGCTTGGGAAAGTAAGCAATGGAGAAAAGAAGATCTCCGTTGCTCCATTTTTCTTTCTTTTTTTTTTTTAATTAAAAAAAAAAAACTTTAGGGCAGTTTAGAGGTGGGAGAGAGACAGAATGGACAAAATACAAGGGATATCAGGTACGTGTGTTTTTTTTAAATAACATACCTGATTTCCCTAGTTTTTTGTCCATGCTGCCTCTCTGGCATGTCCGGAGTCCGGACTACAGATTTTATTTTTATTGTTTAAGAAATAAAAATAAAATGTAAAGAATATACCAACAGAAAAAAGTCTGGGCGACCGGACATTTTTCCATTGGTATATTCTCGGATTTACAACAGGCACGTTGGTTGGGCTGGCCAATCAGCATGCACGTTTTGGAATGTTAATGGCCAATCATTGTATAACACCATTTTCATCACACTCCTGTGTTCTACATGAGGAATGCTTTATGTATTAGACAGCTTAGAAAGGAATTGAGTCTTGACAATTCTTTTCATGCACCTCATACTTATGACTGGCAGCATTTAGCATCATTCCTGTTACATGCATGCTGCACGCGAGCCTTTTTATTACCCTTCCTACAATTTTCTTATTTGAAACAACAGCTACAAGTCCTCTGGAAAGCTTTGCAGAACAATAATGTATGTGTAAATTTTAGTAGACATGATGTGATGAAATTAAGATGCATGCCACGCAGCTGCATCCTTTGATATTAAAGTATCCTTTTCTGTGCATGCAGAGTGTATGCCACACACAAGTATGTCTCTTAGTGCATCAGTCTGCCTCCTAGTTGACATTGTTCTGCCAGCTTGTGCAATTCGGTAGTAGTAAGATGTCTTTCATTTCAAAGTTGATTTGTATTATAGAATCTCAACCATTCAGCAATTTCTAATGACAGTGGGCTCAGATATTTTTTCAATGCCTCTTTAATGCTGTTAAAATGATTTGCATCTTATTTATCTAACACTAATTAATTGCACAATATCCCATACATTTTGGCTTACTTGATGCTGATAAAGTGTATACTAGCCTATACAGTACAATGTCCATCAGTGAATATACATTGTCATTCCTAGTGACTTCCCAGAGAATTTCCACTCTGAGTACAAGATGAGAAGATTTCCCTAGCACCATCATGACACTCACATTTCTTATATCACTTATATCTGCCATTATTTTCTGGGTCTTCTACCAGATTTATTATTTATTATCTAATTATCTCTCTATGTAGCTATATTTTACCAGATTCATTATTTACTTATCTATCTATTCTATCTATCTATCTATCTATCTATCTATCTATCTATCTATCTATCTATCTCTCTGTCTCTCTGTCTATCTATCTATCTATCTATCTATCTATCTATCTATATATGTGTTGTTGATATGCTAGTTTCACTAGGTTTGTGGCCCTTCTTCAGGAAAAAAACAAGAAAATGTTCATTCTGACAGGAAATTTGGCCAGGACAATAAATTAAAAAGTGTCAAATATGTGAGAATATTATATATATATATATATATATATATATATATATATATATATATATATATATATATATATATATATATATATATATATATCTTCTTTTCATGCTAAATGATGTGGGAACTTTTCCAACTATGTGAATGTCAACACCTCAGGAGTGCAGCAGAAACTCCATTATACTGCAGTGTAGTGTCAGTATTGAACAATTAATCCAATCACTTGATGCAGGAATAGAGGTCATGGTCTTCTGATCATTGTGAAAGAAAGATAAAAAGACTAGCTCTCAAGTCAATGAGACTATAGTCACACTTTATAGATAGTAAAAGTCACTGTATAGTTATTTCTATATAAACATTTCCAATGTATATTCATTCTTAAGCCCATCATCAATCACCCTACACTTTTTATACCACCAGTGAATCTATATATATATTTTTTTATGCTAAAGTCACCCTTTCAAATAGATTTTTCTATCAAAAATCACACTGCACAAATTATTTACTTATAAAATAAGCAATTAACTTTTTTATGCAGCTCAGATTCTTTTTCCATATTTTTCCTCTATCCATGCTGACCATCAGACGACCACTACAGCTGCTATTAACCATTTATTCCTCTTTATGGGGCAAAGATATGACCATAGCATGTCTATCATCCAGGCAACCATCCGAGGATTTTCTGTTTTAAGCTCTATCGATGCCTTTTGCATTGACACATGGTCCCAAGTGATGAATTTGAAGAAGGGCAATGTGAGAGCACCTCACCTAAGTGCCATGTTTAATCATAGCCTCACCTCAGGTTTCATGCCCACTGAGTGGTGTAGAGCTACAGTTATCCCAATCCACAAGGGGGGATCCAACCTTGGATCCCGGAAACTACCGTCCCATCAGTCTGACAAGCCTTATCTGCAAGACCATGGAGCGTATTATCATGGAACTTATAAACAAAGACATTGGCAACCTTCAAACACTGGACCCCACCCAGTTTGGGTTTGTGAAGGGCTGATCTTGTCTCCTGAACCTGATTGACTTCTTTGAATCAGTCTCCAGAGCCATGGACAAGGGTAAGGTGGTCCACACAGCCTATCTAGACCTTGCCAAGGCCTTTGACACCATCCCCCACTCTGGAATCATAGATAAACTTACTAAGTTGGGCATTAATCCCTATGTCACCCAATGGGTTGCTAAATGGCTTACTGATAGAACCCACACTGTAAAAGTAGCCGACTCCAAATCCAGCTCCAGACAAGTGACAAGTTGAGTACCTCAGGGTTCAGTCCTGGGGCGCTCTTGTTTGGCATCTACTTCTCTGAAGTACAGGTCAACACTAAGGGACTCTGGCTAACAAAGTTTGCAGATGACTGCAAACTGGGAGCCATTATTGAATCCCCAAATGATGTGGATACTCTACAAAAGGGCCTTACAGAAACAGATGCTTGGTGCCAGAGCCATGGGCTCAAGCTCAATGCCAAGAAATGTATTGTTATCCCCTTTGGGAAAAACATGTATCCATGAATTACCATATAGGTGGCAGTACACTAAACACAGAAAGTGTGATAAGAGACTTAGGGACACAGGTGGACAGTGGTCTCACCTTCGATAACCACATCACCACAACAGTCAGGAAATCCTTCTATGTGGCACACCTCATCACGAAGGGCTTTTCATCCAGAAAAAAGGAGGTCATTGTCCCACTGTACTCATCCCTCATTAGACCCATTATAGAATACAACGCCCCATTTGGTATGTACCTCTCAAGACATCTGCAACAACTGGAAAGGCCTCAGAAATACCTCACTAAAAGAATCACAGGCCTAAAGCAGATGCCCTACGCTGACTGCCTTAAAAAACTCCAGCTATACTCTGTCGCATATCGTCTACTCAGAGGCGGTTTCTGCTTAACATACAAGGCCATGTCAAACCCAGAGCTGTTGGACATGCTACACTTAAAGAAATCCCAATCCCTCAGAGCTACACGCTCCAGGGATCTAAACCTTGTCATCACAATAAACAAAACATGCTGGAGGGATAGGTTCCTGACCCAGAGACTCCCCAGACTCTGGAATAGATTGCCCATACATGTCAAGCAGAGTGTCTCTTTGGACCTCTTCAAGAGGAACCTTGACGATTGGATGGGAAAAAGGAAATTCACCCCAGGGATCACATCAGTTGCCCTGCTAGACAGGGGTCCAGGAAAGTAAATAATGTGGGAAGAAATAGCCAGGGAATTGTTATGGCTAGGCTTGTATAGGCCCTAGGGCTGATAGCCTAGTACCAACCTATAAACCTATGAACCTATGAGAGCTTTTCTCTTAGCTTTTATGAATAACACTACCCCAGAAAAACCCAAATCCTTGTACCTAGGGGCCCCCTATCCATTTTGAGTCTCCATCAGAAATTGTAAGTTGAGAGAATGCCTGGGATACATGCTTCCATCCCTCTTCAAGAATGTAGCATTGCCTTTAGATATGTTATTCTGCATAAATTGTTTCTATATACTATAAAGATGCAGCTTTTCCAATTATGCAGAATGTTTTAGTTTTCTTTAAATAATCACTCATTTATATAGTAAGTCTTTCTATATGTAATTATCAAACAATTTAATGTTATGCATGATTCCACTTCTACTCCCTTTCAATAAATTATTTCAATATAAATGTAGCTCTCTAAAAATATTGTCCTGTATACCAATCAACGTAGTCTTTTGTTCTCTTTGTATGGCATTATGTTACTTGTTTATGTATAAATCATGCATGAAATGGAATCACTACATAGCCATGTGTTTCAGGAAAATTCATGCTGCTTTGTATAAAACATTCATGCACTTAAGTCATACTACAGAACTCACAATATATATATATATATATATATATATATTTTTTTTTTTTTTTTTTTTTCCAGTAATTGTTACCCTTGCAGAAAACACTTATTCTGCCTTAGAACACATCATTTGTACATAAAAAAGACTCTATTTAATTCATTTTAATATAATTATTAATTATTGTGCTTGTTACTCAAAATCAATCTTTTAATGGCTTGAATTTGCTGCTCATGGGACATTCATGAAACTTCCTTCTAAAGTTCATAGCTACATAGTTTGTCAGGCTTGCATTCTAAGGTAATTTGTGATGCTTGACTGCTGAAGCTAAGTGTTGATATTTTTACTACCTCTGCAAGTATCAAGCTTATTTTTGATGTAAATTTAATGACTGACTAGCTCTGACTATAATAGAAAGCTTATTCCATAATAAGGGGAAATGGGAAAACCGAGCAGTCAAAGCAGTCTTTCTCGGCCACCACTCAGGCACAACATTTCTCCATCTGCTTAACTGATGGGTTTAGAAAGTTAAGAGTATGGTAATGCAGAGCTCCAAGACACGTGGTATTACTCCCAGTCTCTGCTTACTGTATGTGCGGAGTTTGCATATTCTGTCAGAGTATGTTTTCTCCAGATACTCTGGTTTCCTCCTAAAAAAATACTGGATAAATGGATACTTGAAACTGACCATGTGTTTTGATTTACCACTGTTTTTATGCCAAGGCCATGCCTGTAAAGGATCCAGAATAGATTTGTTCACTTATATATGTAACATATAAATACATTAAGTCTAAAAACATTCTTTTATAATTTTACATTATTTCTCTTCAGGTTGGTTTGCAAGGACTCTTTTCAAGTAACTGGCAGTTTTTGTGGGAGTTTATAAAGCAAGAATTTATATAGAATGGAAACTGATGGAGGCTTAGTCTTTAAAGTGTCAGACCACTCATTTATAGGTGAGATTAATGAACATCCTACACCTAATGCAAGAGGTATACATTAGGCATAAGACAGAATGATAATGAATACAGATTTATGGACAACAGCTACTAAAGACTATGTAGATTTGTCTATCAAGATATCCAGCTCTCAAATATATGCAGCAATGGTGTTCTGATTCAGAAATACTGCTGTACATTGTGAGATATCCTTAAAGTATTTAGACATAAAGCTGGCAAGGTAGAACAACATAAATTAGTATGCACCCCATCCCTACAGGATTATGCAGTTTCTCTGACCTGTAAAACCCTCTTTTCATGCCTCCACCAATCAACAAACTTGGACATTCTTAAAATGTGTACAGTTCAACTACATTATCCATCATCACAGTAGTTTTAGTCTCCTCCCCCAATACCTGTACTCTGCCCACCCTACAAGGACTGTTAACAACCATCTCCACCCAATGTGACAGCAATTGTTTCCAACCTAGATTACCCACCCTGCCAGTCAGCAAACGTTACACACATACTCCCAGCTATTGCAGTAATAATCTCAGTATGCCCTCAACCAGTGTGGCAGTAATAGACCTCTAACATTCTAGTAGCCGTCATCATTATTTATTAAATTAATTAATTAGGTTCATAGGTAGGTACTAGGCTATCTGCCTGAAGGCATTTATAATCCTAGTCGAAAAGTATTGGCTTTCGCCTCCCCCTTAAATTAGTTTCCTGTGCCTCTGTCCAGCAGAGCCATTGAAGTGATCCCTGGGGTAAACTTTCTATTTCCCATCCACTTGTCAAGATTTTTCTTGAAGAGGGTTAGTGAAGAGCTCTGCCCAATGCAGATTGGAATCTTGTTCCAGAGTATGGGAAGTCTCTGGGACAGGAATCTCTCCCTCCAGCATGTCATATTTATTGTTGTGGTGAGGTTTATATCCTTGGAGCATGTGGCTTGAGGTGATATGGTTTTCGTTAGGTGGGGCATGTCCATCAATTCTGGGTTGGACATGGCCTTGTATGTCAGGCAGAGATCACCTCTGAGTAGGCGGTATGCAACCGAGTACAGCTGGAGTTTCTTCAGTCGAGCTGCATAGGGCATCTGCTTGAGGCCAGTGATCCTCTTGGTGAGGAACTTCTGTGGTCTTTCCAGTTGTTACAGGTGTCTTGTAAGGTACATCCCAAATGGAGCATTGTACTCTATGATGGGTCTGATGAGTGATGTGTAGAGGGGCCCAATGACCTCTTTCGATCTGGATGCAAACCCTTTTGTGATTAGGTGGGCCACATAGAAGGATTTTCTAACCACTTTGGCAATGTGATTATCAAAGGAGAGGTTACTATCTACTTAGGTCCCCAGATTCCTTATTACGTCTTCCGTATTTAGGGGGCTACCACCTATGTGGTAGTTTGTGGATACTTCGTTTTTTCCAACGTGGATGACTATGCACTTTTTTGCATTTAGCTTGAGGCCGGGTTTTGACACCAGGTATCTGTCTTAGTGAGACCCTTTTGGAGAATGTCTGTGTCAGCCGGAGAGTCAATTATAGCCCCTAGTTTGCAGTCATCTGCGAACTTGGTCAGCTTTAGACCTCCTGTGCTTGCCTGTACCTCTGAGAAGTATATGCTGAACAGGAGGGGTCTTAGGACTGAGCCCTGGGGAACGCCACTTGTAACCGGTTTAGATTCAGACCTAGCTACTGCAACTCTTACCATGTGGGTTCTGTCCATGAGCCAGTTGGCAACCCATCTCGTGACATAGCAGTTTATGTTCAGGCTGGTGAGCTTGTCTATAATACCTGAGTGGGGAATGGTGTCGAAGGCCTTTGCAAGGTCTAGGTAGGCTGTGTGGACCACCTTTCCCTCGTCTTTAGCCTTGGTAACTGTCTCAAAGAAGTCCACCAGGTTTAGGAGGCATAATCTGCCCTTAACAAAGCCAAACTGGGTAGGGTCCAGTGTTTGGAGGTTTCCAATGTCTCTGTTAATGAGATCCATGATGATGCACTCCATAGCTTTGCAGACCAAGCTAGTCAGGCTTATAGGGTGATAGTTCCCGGGGTCTGTTGTGGCTCCACCTTTGTGGAGTGGAATAACTGTTGTTGTGCGCCCTTCTGTGGGCACAGAGCCTGTGGAAAGGCTAAGTTTAAACAGTGTGTTTAGGTGAGGGGTTAGTTCATCTTTCAGCTCATGTACGACGCAACCTGGGACACCATCCCGTTCCCATTGATGCTGTTTTTTTGGCTTTGGAGAGGGCTGTTTTAACCTGAGTGTCTGTGATTTCAGGGGCACTACATTCTTCTGTTATAGTTATGGGCCCTTTTGGGGGTGAGAGGGGGGTGAGGTTTGCACTGAACCTGTCTGCCAGGATGTTGGCTGTATCAGTTCAGTGTATTTTGTGCCATTCTGCACTAACTCTGAGCAGATCTGAGAATTGCCACTTAGATTCTTGATATAGCTAAAGAATGCCTTGTGGTTATCTTTGGAGTCCATGGCAATTTTTCTTTCGAAGCTAGCCTTGGATGATTTTATGAGGGATGTAGTTTCTTGCTGATACTGATCAGGGATGTCTTCCCTTCTTGGGATTTTACTCTTTTCTGTACTAGTTTCGTCCTTCTATTGTATAGCTTATTTATGGCAGGGGTCCACCAGATCTGTTTCCTTTTCTTGGAGGAATGAGTTTTGGTTTTGTTTGGGATAGTATGATCCATGCATTCTTGTAGGTGCCCATAGAGTGCATTAGTAAAGGATTTTGCAGCTTGGACAGTGTTATCCTTTAGCATGGGGGCTTTGAAACTACCCACCTCGGTCTTAAGTAACGTGAAGTTTGCTTTTGAAAAGTTTTTCACGGCGGTTTCTTTGACCAGGGGTGGTGGTGGAATGTGGATATCCAGAGTGATCAGTTTATGGTCAGATCTAACCAGTGAGGGGTTGACCTCCAGTGTGGAACACCGGTCACCCATGTTGGTGATGATCAGGTCCAATATGTTGTCACCTCTGGTGGGGGTGTTGACCAGTTGATCCAGGGTGATTGAGTTTATAAATTCTATGAAATGTTGGTCAAGGGAGTTCGTACTTGAGTAGTTCTCCCAGTTAATGTTTGGGTAATTGAAATCACCCAATATCAGGGTGTTTGGTAGGACCTTTATGTTTTCCAGTGTTTCCAGGAATGCGGAGTGGGGGTCCTGGGACATGGTGGGTGATCTGTAGCAAGCTATAATTTGAATAGCAGTTTTGCCCATTGTTAGTTGCACGTGGATGATCTCTGAAGCATCGTGTTCTGCCACTAACCTGGAGGTGTGAGTATCCTTGATGAATATGGATACTCCCCCGCCTTTTGTATTTTGGTCTGGATTTTGTGGCTGAAATGTATGGTATGAGTTGTAGCCTGGTAGTGCTGGGGTGCTCTCTGGAGCTTTAAACCAGGTTTCTGTTACTGTACATATATCGATTTTCTCCATACCGAGGAGTGCCTCGTGTGCATGCATTTTGAGGTTTAGACTTCTGGCATTGAGCAGCATTACCCTCAGTTTTTTGTTAGTTGTGCTATTTACAGCAGTGGGTTTGTCTTTTGAGCCTTGCCTAAAAAAGGCACTATGGAAGTGGCAAGAGCCTTGGCCAGTATTCAAAAGCCTAAGGGTGACAGGTGCAAGCTATCTCTAGCAAAGCAGTGTGGCTTGTCGAGCATGTCATCCCAGGCTGACAGACATTGGATCCCCTTTGAATGACACCAGAAGCTTAGCCAATTGTTGAAATTGATAATTTTTTTCTTTATACCATGGTATCATTCTTGGTGAGGGCAGGATGCTACTCAAGGTCAGGGTCATACCGGCCTGGGCTATGTGATCAGAGAGCTCTTCCATGTCTCTTTTCATGTAGTCCAGGGAGGTATGGCTCAGGTCATTCACACCAACATGGGCAATGACAGAGTCATATTTGTACTTGTTCTGGAGTGACCTGAGTGCTTGTGTTATGTAGTGGATCCTGGCTTCCAACAGTCAACTAACAGTAACCTTCTCCTTGTTCAGCCTAGTGAGTGGGACGTCAGTGTGCCTGACTATAGAGTCACCTATTACTAGTGTGCTGGGTATGTTATTTTGCCTTAAGGACTGTGATTGTGTGGAACACTGGTTTTGTGAAGTATGTGTTTCATGGTTTGTGTTGGGGGGTGGAGGTTGCTTGGATGTCTGCTTTGGAGTCCCTGTTGCTTTTGCAGATTTTTATTTAGAGCCTCTGAGTATGTTTTTGTGTATTTATGTGTGTTTTTTGCCAGTGCTGGTTTCATAGGTCTATGTGAGACTGGTGGTGTGATGCAAGTAATTCCCTTTTCCTCTTGACTGCCTGGTCCAGTCTTGGGATGAGAGAGCTTAACCTCCAGTTTGGCTGTATAATTACATCTCTCGCATGTATTAGTGTTTGGTGGAAGGAGGATAGGGTTGTCTGTGTACATGAGGCAATTGTAACATTGCCTCAAAATGCCCACATTCACCAGTTGGACTGGAGAGTATACCTGAAACTGCCCTGTGGACATGCCTGGATAGATACAGTGAACTGTTTTACTGATTGGCTGGTAAGGCCTTGTCCTTCTCTACAGTATAGGGGGGTCTAGTGCTAAGGTTTATTAGTGCTTGCTATGAGTTTTGGGCAAGTGCCGGGATGAGACATGAATGATTTGAGTGCTTAAGTTGAAAGTTTGTCTAGTTCCAAGGGAAAAATGGAAGAGTAGACTTTGTGGGGCCGGGAATAGTTATACCCTCGCTAAGTGGCGCTGCCCGGCATGCAAAACCGCGTAAATGCGGGTTTTATAGCAGGGAAATGAAAGAGATAGAAATTAGCCCAAAATGCCAATAAACTACTAATTTCTGGGCTGAAACCACTCCTGCAGGGACAGATAGGCTGCTCAAAGCTCCCTCTCTCACAGTCATCAGAGAAACTTCCTTCTATCCAAGTAAGGTATGGGCAAACACAGAAACTTGTAACACAGCCCTGAATTCAGCATTAACCTGAAAACTGGACTAAACTAGCTTAGACAGGTGGGAAAATAAGGTTTTTTTTTTGTTTTTTTAATTTATTTATGTATTTTGTTAACGGTATGAAGTCTGCAGGTAGCGGACTCTTTTCAGGCATTACCTGGGCTAAAAGTCAATACAAAACATATTAGAGGTACAAATACATAATTAACATAACAGTTAGAAAAACAAAAAAGAAAGCTAGACCAACTGGATGCCGTGCCATTATACTGATATAGTAGTATAAAATTAGACTGATAAAAACATGTATAGACATTAGTTTGCTGCAATTAAACCTTTAAGAGTTAAGGAAATACAAATGATAGGAAAGCAGGAAATATTTAAGAAAGTAGTGAGATGAATGGATGAAGGTTCAACGTTAAAGATTGTAATGTAATATACAACAGCTTTATACACATTTACTTGAGTCAGCTGTTTCTGCAGTCAATTATTATTTTTTTAATTAAGAAAACTTATTCAAATCAGTGTTTTCATTGGATAAACTGTTTCAGGATGCAAAGTCTGGTTTATGAAATGCTCTTTCTTATGTATCAAAGAGAACTGTGTTCTTAATAATTTAAGAGATTATTCTGAGCATAGAGAACAGGAGTTATCTTGTACTGCTACCTAGAGAAGAGCAATATCTTTTCTTGAGTGAGAGTGTTATGTTATTCATAAGACTTTTTATTATGAAGAACTGCTTCACATTTGATGGTGTAAGACTTCATCATAAAATTATCAAAGATGAAGAAATAAATCCCACATCTGACATTAGTAGAGATAAAAATCTATTTTTTTAGCAGCAGACACAAGAATACGGGATTAAAATAATACAATATTATTATTTACCCATCCTCTTGATGCACAGCACAACTCTAATGTGCTACTCTTCCAGATTATTATTGCATTGTGCATCTGTTATTTTAATGCACATCACCCATGTTTGGTTCATACCTGCCAGTGCAAACTGAATAGTGAGCCAATATTGTGTGTCCCATGCTCCATAGTTGTGACCAGTATAACATCCATTCTCCAGGCATGTAATCCACCCTGGGTTCAATAAAGGAGGCAAACAATATTATTAAAGGTATTTGCAAAGCTTTTTCAGTACAACACTGACTACAGTCATTAGTCTACAGTGTTTCCTTAAATCTATTGAAGAATGAATGATTATTTTGATCTCATATTTTTGTGTCCACCATATGTGTAAAATATTATTTTTCTAAAGGAAATACATTTTTATCTTAAGATATGCAGTTTATTTTTTAAAATGTATTAATTTTATGACATCTTACACCATCAAATCTGAAACTTATTCATATTAACAAGTATAACTAATGACAAATTTATGGTTTAGGCACATTTTTGACGTAACATAAAATCAACAAACTGAAATGGTTGAAGACAATAGAGAAAACAGAATGACTATTTGCTGGTTATTTACTGCATTATTATACAAAGTCATGACATTTTTGTTATTTTTTTCTTTTCCACTTCGATTTTATATCAGATTTCATTATTATTATCTGGACATAGAAAAATGTATTCTTCCTAATTTTGCCACGCCAGTTTCATTAACTTTGTAAAAGATTGTACTATACAAGTCAAGTCAAGTATTTTGAGTAAATTGTTCACTTTAATGACGTCTTTTCTAGTTCAAAAATCAGGGAACAATTTATTAAATTTAGAAGAAAACAAATACAAATTTTTCATATCTCCATTATCTTAAATGTATTTTATGATTAAGGGACATTTCAACCACAGTGACTCTATATGGTCTGTAGAATTTCCATGGTGGGCCATCTCCAAACCCCTCCTATATGCTAATGAGGTATTCTTGGGGAGCAAACTATGCTGATCAACTATGTGCTCTACCCAGAAATTCCTGCAACAAGAGATTTATGCAACAAAGTGGCATGGAGGCCATGTTAATGAACGTGAACATGAAGCTGTACTTCTCCATTGTAGTCAATGGGGCAGACTGTGTAAAAGGTAAGATCAGGGAAATCCAAATGAAAAGGCTCATGTAGTGTTGACTAGGTATTCCAAGTGTACAAGGGTCACCAGTTATATCAATTAATATGGCGGTTAAGTAAATAATATTCACATGCAAATGTATTTTAAAACAAAAAGAAACAAAACAGCTTGGATGGTTGAGCACTTTCCTCCCTCTAACATGGGACTTCAGAAGTATGAGTGGTCTTGGGTGGGTGGGTGTTTGGGTATGTGTGTGTGACTGAACAGATAAGTGTGCTCATGAGTTTAACCAGATGAGGGGGGTGGCTGATCTAGTGTGTATGTGTGTGTGTGTGTGTGTGTGTGTGTGTGTGTGTGTGTGTGTGTGTGTGTGTGTGTGTGTGTGTGTGTGTGTGTGTGTCTGTGAAGGATGCTAAACTTCCCCTGACAAATGAGCAAAGCCTGTCATATGATGGGGGGACTAGATACTTGGGACTTTAAAATAAATTAATAGAATTACAGGTTTTGCAACAGGAGGCATTTTCTGAACAATAAGAAATATCGGGGGATCATTTGACAGTATGGCACTCTTTGTAGGTTACTCTATGTGACTTAAAAAGTTAACAGAACAACATTTTTTTTTAATTTCTCCAAATATTTTGAGTTTCTAATAACATGATGGGAATCAACCCCATTCTTAAGTCAAAGTACAGTTAAAGTTCATGAAATGAGTCTTGTTTCAATATTTGATGTCAGCCAGAAGTGCTCTTCGCAGCACCTGCAATGTGCCCAGTAATGACTCCTTCTGCAATTCGTATGGAGTTACATGTATTGGTAACATATCTAAATATGACTGTAGATTCTATTTGTAACACCTATTGCTCCTACTACTATTGGGATTGTCTGGGTATCTTTCTTCCACATTGCTCTTGTTTCTGCCTGCAAACCCTGATATTTTATGACTTTGTGTCTCTCTGTACGCAAGACATTGCAGTCACTGGGTGTAGTGATTTCAATGATCAATGCTACCTTCCTTTTCTTTTCATGGATGACTATATCTGGTTTTCTAGCATCTATCTTTTCAACTCCTGGCAATGGATGATCCCATGTGATGTAAACTTCATCATTGTTCAGAAAATGCAAAAATATAGAGAAGTCAGGAACCTAACAAAGAAACACATAAACAAAGATAAAAAGGACTTTTACTATAACCCTCCCACTGCACTAAAAACAAACTCAAAAAAATTCTGCCACTTTATTAACCAGATATTACATTCAGGTAATCCTTCTTCCCCATATCCATCCCCTGCCAAAACACCCGCAGCAATTGCTTCTTTGTTTAACTCCTACTTTATTGACTCTATATCTAAGCTATTAAATCCGAACTCATTGTCAACTCCGAACCCTCCTGTCATGAGCTCTCCTTCCACCACATCCCTTTCAAACACCTTCTCCCTCAAACCAGTGTCAACTTCCTTTACTTTATTATCCAACTTAAAACACTGCTCTGTATCAACAGATAAAATCCCTTCTAACTTTCTCAAACTAGCATCTGAGTCTATTGCCCTACCAGTATCTATTCTAATTAATCACTCAATCACAGAAGAAAAAGTCCCAACTATATGAAAGCAGTTTCACACCCTTCCAATACACAAAGCCAGCAACTCCTCAGATATCTCTAACTTCCGTCCCATTGCTATCTTGTTCCCTCTTTCCAAAGTCCTCAAAAAGTGTATTTACAAACATGTTATCCAATATCTTACCAAAGAAAACCTTTTAACTCCTACTCAACATGGCTTCAGACCCAGACATAGCACTACCACAGCTCTCTTATCCTTCCTCTACGCAGTCTCTCTTGCCAGGGATGACCACAAGGTGGTTTCATGCCTATTTTTGGATATGTCCAAGGCATTTGATACAGTTTCTCATTCTCTCCTACTGAACAAATTACAAGAACTTAACTTCTCCCCTCAAACTGTTTCCTGGTTCTTATGCTACCTCTCCAACTGAACCCAATCAGTAAAATAGCAATCAGCACTCTCACCACCTCTACCAGTCAAAATGGGTGTTCCACAAGGCTCTATTTTAGGGCCCTTACTCTTTAATATTTTCACTAACAAACTCCAATCTTCATGCCCCGTCTTCATTAGTGCAATATGCTGATGACTCGACCATTACTACAATAGCCAGCTCCCTCTCTGATATACATATCAATAATAGTATCAAAAAGACCCATCAAAAACTCGGACTGCTCTACAGATCTAAAAAATTCCTTTCCTCTGAAGACAAGATTACAGTCTCTCAATCATACCTCCTACCCAGTCTTATGTATGGCTCCCAGATCCTTACTAATCTAGACTCTACCCTTATCACTAAACTTGAAACCACCTACAATAAAGTCGCTCACTTTGTAGCACAACAATACTATAATTCCCATCACTGCATCTCTCTAAAACTAATAAACTGGTTAGAACTACCTCAACAACTTTTACTCTCACAGCTCTCCATTATTCACTCTATCCTTTACTTGCCTTCTTATTATCCAACACTCGCCCCACTCATCTCCTACGACTCTCCCTCCTGACAACTAAGAAGCTCTAACCAAACATTACTCCAAATCTACAAACCCAAAACTAAAACTGGATGTAAAATTTATAGCTACCACCCATCCATGACCTGAAATAAACTGCCACAAGAGATTAGGTCCCTTACCATTCCAAAACTATTCAAGGCAGCATTAAAGGAACACCTCAAAAATCACTGGTCCTGCTACTGCAGTCAGCCACTGTAAACTAGTTCCCCTCTATCCCCCATCTCTCTCCTCTATCCTTTATACTTTTCTACAGTACATACCTCTCTTTCCTCTAATTCCACATGTATTTTCATCCTCAACCGTCCCGTCACATGTCAAATCGAATTCTACCTATATAACATCCCTATTACATCTAGCTCCTTCCTCTAACCGCTTTTCCCACCAACTCTTATATTCAACCTCCCTCTTTTCCGCTTTCCTGTTCTGATTCTTAAACCCCCTGTATTACCTCTATTCATCTTCACAGTTTACTTCTACACTATGCTCTGTAAAACCTTACTGCTAAACTACTGTAGAATCATGACTGTAATATAAATTTTGTAAATTGTATTTTCTCATTCTATTGTTAAAATATGATCTTAAATGTACACTAAATTACTTTTTTCACTCTAATGGAGCTTTTCTCTCCGGGTCACTGCTGAAAAAGAGCTTTCTACCCAGCCAGACTAACTCCGGTCAACAAATATAAAATAAATAAATACATTTTCTATGATGCTTTGTGGCTCATGATTCCAGTGTTTTTCAGCCACTTCAATACCATAATGTTTGTACAATCCCTTGTGCAAAACTCTTGCTGCATTACTATGCCTTTCAGTATACAGTCCTTCTGCCATTGATATGTCACAGCCAGAAAGGAGGTGTGTGGCTGTTTCCAATTCGGTTTTACAAAACCTACATTTGTCTGTTTCTCCCACATGTTCAATGGACTTTGTAAATCAATGTGTACGCAGCCCTCTATCTTGGGCCACCAGTATTAACCTTTCATCTCTTAGCCTCTCCTTAACCATTTCTGCATTAATTCCTGATCAACATGAGGTTCTTCCAGAAGTTTTATATACTTGCAACTATATGCATTTTCCACATTTCTTGCCTTCTCATGTGGTCCTTCACCTTATATTCTTTCATTTGTTTTTGACACATTCATTTGCTGCCTGATTTTGTTTACTTCTGGTTTGATTTTCATTCCTGCTTGATGTCAATATGCTTCTGCTAGATTAAGTAGAGAAGTCATCTTAGATTTAGTCTCCTTGTGTTTCAAAGGTCAGCAGATATGTGTAGAGTCCCACGACTGCAGATCTTACATGTAATCACTTTCAAGGAGGCCCATCCCTCCTTTGGAATGGGGAATATATAATCTTGGTATGCAATGATTTTTATAAATCATTTGGTGAGCATGAAGCATCCTTTTTGTTTTCCTATCTGATCTATCCAACATGTTTTAGGGCCAGTCAGTCATTCCAAAACTATAAGTTAGGACAGGAAGAGCAAATTGGTTTATAGCTTGCAATTTGTTCCTAGATGTAATTTTGCATTATAAATTATTTTCTGAACAATAAGGAGAGTGAAAACTCTAATTTTGGCCATTATTGACTGACTATAATTGTCCATAATTTAAGAGGGGTAGAGCAATTATAATAGGCAAAATCAGGGACAGTTGAGAGGGATGGGGGGGGGGGGCATGTGTATTGTGGAAGTTGTCCTTTTGGCCACAAATGTTTGCACCCACAATGGAGTGCTTTCTAAATCCCAGCCTTAGTACCTTATTGCTTTTATTAAAAATATATAACTACAGAAGATATTTTCAAAAGGATTAGCACAGAAATCCAAAAACTTAGTGAAATTGCAGAAGATTTATTAGCTCTGGAATTAAGGAATCCATATTTAAAGAAGCAAAAAAAAAAAAAAACTCATTCCCCTAGGATTTTGTCTATACATCTACATAGCAGGCCACCCTAATACAATTTTCAGATGATTCCACTCTTATCTGCACATCTGACAACATGGTATACCACCAAAAAAATTACTCAAGAAGGTTTAAGAGCCAATGAATCATGGCTTTGTAACTCACAACTCCTGCTCAACCCAAAAAAAGGCCAAACTACTACTTTTTATCCCCAAATCCCCCCTCTCATGAGAAAACAAAATTTAAAGTCCTCTCTTGATAATACAGGTATTGAAGTCACTTCTCATAGCAACTTATTAGGGTTGACAGTGGATGATAACCTTACATTCGGCCTGCATATACAAATTTGCATAAGAAAGACTCATCAAAACTAGGGATGCTTTACACAGCCAAAATTTTTCTCATTGACACAATTAAACCTACACTTGCCACTACTTATCTCCCCCCCAATCTTCTTTATGGTGCTCCCATCCTCACTAATCTCCAGGCTTCAAAAAAATTAAAACTTGAAAAGTGCTACAACAAAGTTGCTAAATTTGCAGCCTCTTTCTGAACCCACGATTTGTATCGCACTAAAAAGCTAAACTAGTTAGAACTGCCTCATCAACTGACAGATACACAGCTTCATACCACCTATAAAATTATCCAGCATCCATCTGCCTGCCCAGCACTAAAAAACATTCTACAAAACTATGTTCCCTATCGGTCATCGATATCCAGTGACCAAAAACTCCTGCCTGTCTACAAACCTATCATATCTGCTGGGCATTGTCCTACAAAGTTGCTAAGGCCTGGAACTCCGTATCTGTATCCACTAGGTCAATACCCTCTCGCCTATCTTTCAAAACCACTCTGTAAGACTTCTGACTCTGTTCTTGCTCAAAACCAGGATAAACTATATCCATAAATGTGAACAACTACGTTTTCATTCCTTATACCCCTTACTCTCTCTTCTTCACTTACTTCCTTACTTTCTCTCTAAATATACCATAAGCCTGTTTTTCCCTCACTTCATATTGCAATTCCTGTTTATACTAGACTAAATTACCTTTAATTTCTCTACAAAATGTCTAAAATTTCTTTAAATATAAATGATTGTCATAACTTGTATCAATTCTTAACCAAAGTTTTTATGTCTAATTTGTTATAATTATGTAAACTGTAGATGTTTTGTTTTATATCTGAAGATTGTAAAATTACTTTTCTTAAAATGTTTTGTAATAATTTTGAGCTTTGCTCCCCAGCCATCTGTTGAAATTGGGATTCTACTCAGAAGGACTTTCCTGATAATCAAATGTCACTAAATAAATAAACAATAAATTAAATATCTGCTAATGTGGAGGAAGAGTTAAAATATCTTCCTGGACCAGAAAAGAGGTTGCTAATTTTGTTATAGTGGTGTTTAGACGATGCTGAAAATTAAGTTGAAACTATGGCCAGATGCCTAGATAATGAAAGTGACTGGCACATTCACTTGCACTGAAGATATGCAGAGATATTTTCCAGGTAGGGGTATTTGAGGCCAGTTTGTGGTGTGTCCCAAAGATCACTGCTTTACTTTACTACATTGAAAGGTATTTTCAAGCCATTTGGCAGATAAAAATGTAATTTTCTAGTTCTGTTTTGACGGTACTATTTAAATAACTTGATATACAGCTGAGCATATAATCTGCAGATAGGGTGATTGGTAAAATTTGCATGTCATATGGAAACTGGGTTATAAATATAGGAAATAGGAGTGAGACAGGATAAAGTCATGTGAAGCTCTTTTATTCAGCCTGAAAGAAGGGAAGTATAAGTTTCAATGTTGATCATAAAGTGTCTGTTGAAGAAAAGTTTTTTAAGCCAACCAAAGCAGCCTCTAATAGATCAGAGGTGCATACTATAGGGAACCACGCTGTAATATCGAAGTCAAAATTTAAAATGGCAATTATTTGTTTTCACCTTAGATGGAAATTGATTAGCTTAGGGGGAAGTTTAGTGCAGGCAGTGTAAAAGAAAAATGGTGAATAATCACTGAGGGAACAGAGTAAAACTTCTGCTTTGGAAACATTATTGAGTTTCTTGTGAATAATTCAAGAAGAATAAGATCAATGGATATGGAATTTGATCTAGTGGAAAACTGCACTACCTGCATGTTATTTTTAGTTAGGAAGTCATTTATGACATACTTAGGGGGGGCAAAGAAGGCTAATGCTAATATTGCGTAAGATAGGGATATTTTGGAATTATTTAGCTAATTTCAATAGTTGACCCAAAGCCTGTAGATGTGATTGTAACTCTCACTGCCATATTCTTGCTATCAAACTTTTCACCTGTTATCCCAAATAAATTGTGTTCTTTCTCAACATCACTCCATCCATAATTTGTATCCCCCACCCCAAATAACACAAATTGTCACCTCTTTGTAACAGGTTGTCAAATACTTCCTCCCATTCTTTAATACATTATTCACACATCTACCTCACTACTCCTCATAGCAAAAATATATGAAGTAATACAAGCTCGTCTTCCTCATATCTCCAGCACAGGCCAGAACCTACTTTGCACACCTTCTTAATGCACACTGGAGTTCTTACTCCATCAATTCATAGGTTCATAGGTTCATAGGTTCATACTAGGCTAACTGCCCAAGGGCATTTATAAGCCTAGCCCATAGTTATGTGGCTTTCGCCACCCCTTTAGTTTGAATAAAAACTATGCCTATCATTTTTCTGTGCCTCTGTCAAGCAGTGACACTGAAGTAATCCCTGGGGTATATCTGCGATCTCCCATCCATTGGTCAAGATTCCTCTTGAACAAGGCCAGCGAGGTGCTCTGCCTCACATGTACCGGGATTTTGTTCCACAGCATAGGGAGTCTCTGGGTGATGAATCTGTCCCTCCAGCACGTTCTATTTATAACCATGTCAAGGTTTAAGTCTCCCGCCCTTGTGGTTCTGAGGGATCTAGATTTATTGAGGTGAAGCATATTCATCAAATCTGGGTTTGACATGGCCTTATATGTCAGGCACAGGTCACCTCTGAGCAAGCGGTATGAGACTGAATAGAGCTGGAGTTCTTTCAGTCGGGCAGCATAAGACATATTTTTGAGACCCTTTATCCTTTTGGTGAGGAACTTTTGGGGCCTTTCAAGCTGCAGCAGGTGTCTGGTCAGATACATTCCAACGGGCATTGTACTCAATCATAGGTCTAATGAGTGATGAGTACAGGGGACAATGACCTCCCTTGATCTAGATGTGAATCCCTTCATGATCAGGTGGGCGATATAGAAGGTTTTCCTAACTACTTTAGCAACATGAGTGTCAAACGAAGGCTACTGTCAACTTGGGTCCCCAGATCCCTGATGACTTTTCTGTGCTCAGTGGATTGCCACCTATATGGTAGCTAGGGGTAACCCTGTTTTTCCCGAAGGGTATGACTATGCATTTTTGGCATTTAACTTCAGGCCATGGCTCTGGCACCAGTTATCCGTTTCTGTGAGGCCCTTCTGGAGGATATCTGTGTCAGATGTGTTTTCGACTATGGCCCAGTTTGCAGTCATCTGCAAACTTTGTCAGCCATAACCCTCCTGTGTTTGCTTGTACTTCAGAAAAGTAGATGCCGAACAAGAGTGGACCCAGGACTGAGCCCTGTGGGACACCACTTGTGACAGGCTTTGAGTCTGACATGGCTCCAGCAACTCTGACCCTGTGGGTTCTGTCACTTAGCCAGTTTGCAACCCATCTTGTGATGTATGGGTTTACATTCAAGCTGATGAGTTTTTCGATGATACCTGAGTGGGGTATTGTGTCAAGGCCTTTGCCAGGTCGAGGTAGGCTGTATGGACTGCCTTTCCCTCATCAATGGCCTTGGTGACTGTCTCGAAAAAGTCAACCAAGTTTAAGAGGCAGGATCTGCCTTTGACAAAGCCAAACTGGGTTGGATCCAAAGTCTGCAAGTTCCCTATGTCTTTATTTATGAGTTCCATTATGATCCTCTCCATGGCTTTGCAGATAAGGCTTGTCAAGCTAATGGGCGGTAATTTCCAGGGTCTGTGGAGGCACCGCCCTTATGAAGTGGGACCACAGTCACCGTCGCCACTCCTTGGGTACGTATCCTGAGGTGAGGCTAAGATTAAACAGCTGTCCTAACTGTGGGTTTAATTCCTCGTTGAGTTCATGAAGCACACAGCCGGGGACACCATCCGGTCCCATGGATGCTGTGTTTTTGCCTTAGTGAGGGCAGTTCTCACCTGGGCGTTGGAGATGTTTGGGGGCTACAATCCTCTGGAATAGATATCTCTCCTTTTGGGGAGGGGAGAAGTTTGCACTGAACCTGTCAGCAAGTATGTTAGCAATGTGTGTAGGTTCAGTAATTTTCACATCATTTTGAACTAATTCTGAGCATATCTGGGAGTTTCCTCCTAGGTTTCTAACATAGCTAAAGAAGGCCTTATGATTGTCTTTAGAGTCCTTGGCGATTTTTCTCTCAAAATTTGCCTTGGATGATTTTATGAGAGCTCTTAGTTTTTTACTTATAATGATCAAAGGTGTCTTACCTTTCAAGGATTTTGCTCTATCTTGTAGTAGCTTCCTCCTTTTGTTGTAGAGCTTGTTTATGGCTGGGGTCCACCAGACTGGACGTTTGCCTTTGGTACAGAGAGTCTTAGTTTTGTTTGGGATTGCCTGATCCATGCAGTCCTGTAGGTGCTGGTAGAAGGCATTTGTAAGTGATTCAGCGGTTTGAGTAATGTTTACCACTGGCTCAGGGGCCTTAAAGGAGACCACACTAGTTTTTAGAAGTGTGAAATCGGCTTTTGAGAAGTTTTTCACTGTGGTCTTTTATGTTTCAGGTGGGGGCGGGATGAGGACCTCCAGCGAGATTAGTTTATGATCTGATCTCACCAGTGAGGGGTATACTTCGGTGTTGAACATTTTGATCCCATGTTCGTGATGATGAGATCAAGTATGTTTTCTCCTCTTGTGGGGATGGTGACTAGTTGTTCCATGGCATTTGAGTTTATGAACTCCAGGAATCTTTGGGTTAGAGTGTTCGGGCTTGAGTAGTGTTCCCAGTCTATACTAGGGTAGTTGAAGTCACCTAGTATGATGGTGTTTGGAGATACATTTATCCCCTCCAATGTTTTCAGGAAGGCCATGTGAGGTTCCTGAGTTTGAGAGGGTGGCCTGTAACATGCTACAAATTGCAGAGCAGTCTTGCCTATGGTTAATTGCACCTGGATGGTCTCCGATGCATCGTGCGTTGCCAGCAACCTTGAGGTGTGGGTGTCCTTTATGAATATGGACACCCCCCCTCCTTTCTTGGTGTTGTCCGGATTTTGGGGCCGGAACGCATGATATGAGGTGAAACCTGTTAGTGCTGGGGTGCTCTCAGGAGCCTTGAACCAGGTTTCTGTCACAGCACAGACATCGATGTTCTCCATATTGAGAAGGGCCTCGAGTGCGTGCATCTTGAGAGTGAGACTTCTGGCATTGAGCAGCATTACCCTTACTTTTTTTCCTTTTGGTGTTCTAGGGTGGTAGGTTTAGAATTTGAGCCTTGCCTAAAAAGGCACTATGGGGTGGCAAGAGCCTTTGCCAATATCCGAAGCCCAGGGGTGACAGGTGCAAGCCGTCCCTTGAAGCAGCGTGGCTTGTCCAGCATGTCATCCCAGGCAGACAGACATTGGATCCCCTTTGAATGACACCAGAATTTAAGCCAATTATTAAAGCTGATCATCTTATCACTGTATTGTGGCATCATTCTAGGTGAAGGTAGGATACTGCTCAAGGTCAGGGTCATACCTGCCTGGGCTACATAATCAGAGAGCTCCTCGATGTCCCTTTTCATGTAGTCCAAGGTAGCGTCTCAGGTCGTTGACACCAGCGTGGACAATGACTGAGTCGTACTTGTACCTGCTGTTGAGAGACCTGAGTGCTTGCGTTATGTGGCGGATTCTAGCCCGACAGGCAGCTTACTGTGACCTTCTCCTTACTCAGTCTGGTGAGCGGACGTCAGTGTGTCTGACTATGGAATCACCAATGACAAGTGTGTCTGGCATTTTGTTTGGCCTTAAGGGCTGTGACTGTTTGACACTCTGACTGTGTGGTCTATGTGTTGCATGTGTTGGGTCGTGAGGTGGTAGTTGTTTGGGTGTCTGCTTTGGTGGCCTCTGCTGTTTTGGTAAATTTTTGATCAGAGCCTCCAGTATGTCTTTGTGTGAGTATGTGTATGATTTGAAGTTGTGATGGTACCATGTGTGACTGGGTATGTATTGTGTGTGGTTACCTTCTCCTCCTGTCTGGTCTTGCCAGTCCTATGTTGAGAGAGCTCAGCCTCCAGTTTGGCCATATAGTTGCATCTCTTGCATGTATTTGTGTTTTGTGGGAGAAGGAGAGGATTGTCTGTGTACATGAGGCAATTGTAACATTGCCTCAATATTCCCAGGTTCACCAGCTGAGCTGGAGAGGACACTAGCAACTGATCCCTCGACATACTAGAAGTAGTAGATAAAGAGACTTTCAAAGGACTCCGGGGGAAGTGGGTTTTAGGCTGGTGGGATACTATCTATAATAAGAGTGCTTTATCAAGGTGCAAGTACTGTAGGAGTAAGTGCTAGGCTTTACAGATAGAGAATAGTCTACTTGGGAATCAAGTAGAGATGAACTTTTCAGTTATAGGATATGCTGGTTAGATCAGCAGTACAGCTCGAGGAAGGTAGTTCTAAGGGAAAATTTGAAGAGTGGAATTTAGATGGCCGAATAGTTTAACCTTGTTTAACCACCGCTGCTCTTGTGTGCAACAGTGGCAACTCCGCGCTAAATCGCGTTAATGCACGTTTAGCGTGTTTTATAGCAGGGGGCTGAAGGGAGCTAGGAATTGGCCCAAAACGACCAATGGTCTACTAGTTTCTGGCTGAAACTTCACCAAATCGGACAAAAAGGCCGCTCAGTGCTTCCCACTCCCACTGGTAAGCAAAGAAACTTCCCTCCTTCCTAATAAGGCAATGGATCAGTAACAGGAACTAAAAACAAAGCCCAGGGATCAGCAACTCTGAAACTGGACTACTCTAGTTCAGTAAGGCGGGAAAACAAGAGATGTTTTTGTTTTATTACAGAGATAAGGAAAAAAACAGACAGTAAGTGCTATAAATGCTGTAAATCGGCTAGCGCACTTCAGTGTGTAGCCTACAGAAACAATTTGCAACAATTAGTAACTTAAAGTGCAATAAACAGTGTAAAATGAGAAATCACTTAAAGTAGAAGTAAAACAGGCGAAATGCAGTCGCTAGCTTAATAACAGTGGGAAAGCCACAAAAAATACTTATATCTGGTAGAAAGTCACTCTTTTAGCTCTCTGCAGTCCAAGGTACAAGAAGTGATGCAATCCTTTTGGCTCTCAATAAAGTTTCTTTACAGTCTTCCACTGTGAACTGCATCCATACCTCTCAACCACTTAGTGTAACAAATCTGCACAAAGCCTAAAATAATGCAGCTGGGAGACAAAGTCCCAAAAATAAGGACAGATTTTAAATATTGGAATTATAAACAAGTAAGGCTGCTAATAACAGGATTTGTGTTAACATACATACAAATATTTCAAGCACAGGCAATAATGCCATTTAAGCCTGACAATACAGCAAAATAGTTGTTCCCATAATAAGTGTGGAGGCTGTTCTTAAAAATACCTAAACCAGTGCTTGCTTTAATGTAATTTGCTAGTATATTCCATGCATCAGCTACTCTTTCAGAGAACCAGTTAGTACACTTCTCATTCCTATAGAATATTCTACATAGGGTCACTAATGATTCTCCACTACGTTTTGATAACTCCAGCATTCCTAGAGGTAGTTGTCTCCAAGTGCCCCATATACATGATTAAGGTCTCCTCTTAAGTATCTATATGACACACTGTACAAGTTCAGATTTTGAGTCTTTCATAATAACTTAAATTTTCACATCTATGGATGCCTTTGGTATATTTCCACTGTACTCTTTCCAGTTTCCATATTGTTATTCCATACACAAGTTTGAGTCTAATGTAACTTGTTGTGTCTTTCGGCTTATCCCGGCTAGGGGTCACCACAGCGGAACTCCGGTCCGCTAATGTTTGGTAGTGGATTTTTACGTTCTGAGTTACTAGCCCTGACGCCCATTCACACATGCCTCCACACAGGAGACGCTCTAGCTGAGAATCGAATGCGACAACTTCTTGCTGTGAGGCGACAACGCTACCGCAGCACCACTACTAACAAACAATAACTTCATCACTTCTGATTTCTTACACTTTATAAATCTTTTTATACAACCTATAGTTCTATAGCTATCATTAACCAATTGGTTGATATGATTAGAAAAACGCAAAGCTGCATCTACTCATATACCCAGGTCCTTAAATTAATATACAATTTCAATCACTGTGTGCTATATTAAATATTCACCTTTCATTTTCTGTCTCCCAAATTTCATATATATAGTTTTTGGTGTAATTATCAGCATATTATTCTCCTGTTCCCAAATGGTTAATTTAGTCAAGTTCTTTTTCAGACATGTTCTATCTGTAACACATATAATCGGTTTACCCATTTTTATGTCATCTGCATACAGACTGCAGAACCCCTTAGATGTAAAACACAGATCTACAAGATACAATCTAAACAAATATCAGCCAAGGATACAGCCCTGTGAGAGACCCTGACTGCAGTCTTGAATTTCACCTGTCCAACTGATGTATGATACTTGCCATGCCCTATTTGTATGACATGCAGCTATCTATCTTCTTATCAAGAATACACTGATACCTAGTTGTTCTAATTTATTGATCAGTGTTTTGTGTACAACCCTATCTAACGCTGAAGTTAAATTTATATAAATTACATCATAGCCCAATGGTTCATTCATAGCTGTTATTAAATTGTTATAGAACATTATGTTACAGGTTGTAATACATCTGTGGCAACCAGTATAAGTTCATGGCCAAAATACAGGTGAGACAGGGTTCTAATCTAGCAGAATCCAAATGAGGGTGGGAGGTTGGTATAATGGTTAAAGATTTGGGGGTGGGTTTGGCACAATGGGAAAAGGTGGTTATCTCATAGACACAGTCTAGGATTTGATTCTGCTAGGCTTAAAATGGCCCTTCGGGGCAGTTAGCCTTGTATTCACCTATGAACCTAAATGTATGCTAATGTATGATTTCAAGTCTGAACCTTTCCAATTCTGACAATAATTTATTCAATATAACCTTTTCCATTATTTTCTACAACATGAAAGTAAACTTATGGGTCTGTATGACTCTGCATTTGTCCTACTCTCATTTCCCTTAAAGACATGTTTAACAAGTGCATGTCTTCAATCTTGTGGAATCTCTCCATATTTATATGACCTAGTAAATAACAGATATAATGACACTATAAAGCTCATGCCGAAGTGTTCTCAGATCACTAATACTAATTTCGTCTCCTCCCTGTGCTTTGTTAGGGTCAAGTTTTCACAGCTGTTTTTCAATATAATCTAATTTGATTTCAGTACCTGAGGTTGCCAAGATGTAGCTAGAACAATTTATCACCCCGTTTCTGGAGCCAATCTGATTTGCATAAGATTTTGTAACTATATCTATAATCTGTTGAGTCTGAGAATAAATTTTAGAATCTACACATGCTTTATCAATTTGTATATCTTTGCTCCTACACATATCTAAAATGGTTTCTTATTATGCTCAGCATCTTTATATAAATTTTCATAAATTTCTTCTTGATTTCACCTCACACTATTCTTAATTTGTCTGTCCAACTTGTTCATTTCACTTTTCAAAGTCATAGTTCGACCTCTTTCCATTTCTTATATTTTTGTCTCTTGCCTTAATCAACTATCTTGTTTTTATGCTAATGTATACTTCTGAAGTTGTGTGCCTAGACTCCGATGTTAAACTTTTTTTTTATTTTCTTGCATTCAGTTTCTCTTTCAAAATGCTTTGCATTCCTTCTGCAGTGTTTACACTGAATGCATCACTCTAATTTTACATAGTGACTGTTTTGCTTCTATATAAGCTGTCATTAATCTTCTTCTGTGCATTGGTTTAGGTTTCAGTTTGGAGAATTATCTAGCAACAAATTAACCTTTATAGTCCCATGATCACTGCATATCTACGGTGGTAAAAGTTAACATGATGTAACAGTGATTTCTTTAGAAACACAATGTCTAGTTTGTTCCTTTCCCTGGCAGGCTTTTTTACAATCTAAAGCAACTACTGCTCCTGAACATACTTTGTAAATAATTTTCTTTCTAATGTTGTTAAATCAATATTATTCCATTCGGTTTCTGGTATATTTAAGTCCCCAGCCACTGTTATTCTTCCCTCCTGTGTTTCATTCAAGAATTGTATGAATTCCTCTAGGTCATCAGCACTTGACTTTGGTGGCCTATGTACTGCAACAATTGTATCTGCAATGTTAGTGTTATCATTAAATTTGTAATAATCGCAAATATCATAACAATCTTTAATCCCTATCATAACACCTCCACCTGATTTTTTTGTTTGAATGCCTGTTACAGCACAAACATTTATACCCTGACAGAACTGATATCTAGTCATTATTCTTTAACCCTGTTTCACAAACAATAACACCATCAATCTTGTTGGAACAGAATAAATTTTCCAATTTAAAAAACATTATTATTAATGCTCGTAGCATTAACAACCATCAGAGATGCATCAAATGTTGCTAAAAAGCCTGGCTTGTATTTGTCAAATTCTGTAAAACATCTGTGGCAAAAAAATCTCTTCCCTGATCTTGACAAGTGCACACCATCCTGTCTAAACACGTGTGCCTAAAATTAGGTTCTGATGCTCTACACATTTCCATTTTTTTAAATGGGACATTTTTTTCATGTAAGTATTACCCATGATGTTTTTTTTCATTCATAGTGACCTGACTCTCCTTTCTATATGTGATTTGTGAAAAATCCATCCTAACACCTATTGAAGCTATGCTAAGAACGCTGTAAGTTCCCTACTAACAAAGAGTCCTTGTGGATGAGATCATCGGTACCAACATGAACAAAAACAGATCCATACTTCCTAACATTAAGGCATTCTACGTCCTTTCTTACATCCTCTAGTTTTGCTCATGGCAACCGTAACACTATTCGATGTTCATTATCTTTTGTACAGATGTAAGTATCAGTTCCTCTAATAACTGAAATTCCAATTATAAGAATATCTTTTCTGACCAGATCTGATGTAAAATTTCTAATCCAGTAATATCTGCTCTATCGGTTGTTACTAAGGAATGATCTTCCTCACCATCAGTCTTATTAATCCCACTCTTTTCATTGCGTATTACATTTGTAAATATAGAATTATCATCCAGCTGGTTTTGGACCTCTACAGTTTGTGCCATGCTGTCAATTCCTGCCTTTCTCCTCTCTTTTTTAAATAATGTTGTTTAATCCTCCTTTTCACCTGCCCTTGCATCTTTTTTTCTGCATTCTCTTTTGGAAGAATTATGCATTTTTCTGTAGACTGAAGGTTTTATGGTAAAAGAAATGCTAGAATTCCCTGTAATCTATGTGTTACATAATAAAGCAGTGTCCTGTTTAGTATGCATTCTCTCTGCTTTATAGACATTATTCAGTTTATTTTTCTCTCCTATCTGTTGTGAACTTCAGCCTTTCTTTCTTTTGTTTTCTTCTATATACTCTAAAACCTCAGACCGCTAAATACTTGTGTCCAGAATTCCAAAGTTGTCAGTGGTATTAACTTATTCAGTGGGGACTGAGTGATCTTTACTGACAATAGACACTTCTTTTCCTAAATGTGTCCTATTTCCTCTTTGCCTAACATTATTTATCTCATCAGTCCAGTCACTAATATATGTGACAACAGTTCTTCAAGTTGTGCCAGTTGCACAAGGGCAATCATCGTCAGTAACTCTAAATTTACTACAAATATTGGTAAGCAAATCATCCATCTTTTTGACAGGAGGAACACAGATCATCAAGGTTCTCAGGTGCTCTCTTTAGTATACATAGTATTGAGTACACTGTACAAGATATTTGTGCTTTACCAAATTATTAATGGCATACTCATTTAAGGAATCCATATTCAGCTGCAAATAAATACAGAATTCTAGAAGAAAAGGATAATCAAAATCAGTTACCACAGAATTTGAAAGAGATTTTAAATCAACTTCTGTGAGTATAATCACACAAACAATATACAAGTGAATATTAAGTCAAGTAGACTAAAGTCATTGCTCTGACTGTACTAGTTGTGAAGGTCACACACAAGCTGGAATTACTTTACATCTCTTACAAATGTGCACAGTGGCTTCTGCTCATTATTGCTCACAGTCACACCTTTTTTTAACAATAAAGATCAATAAATTACAAACCAACACAGGATTACTTCATATAAGCTCTAGATTGTCCACACTGCAGTCTATGCAAGTTTATGGCTGACTAGGCCCCTTGGGATGTCTGGAGTTTACCAGTGGCGGCTGGTGACTTCAAATCTAAGGGGGGCTGCAGGAGACAGCTGAATGGGTGGGGTCAATGGGAAGGGGTGCGCCAACTAGAAAGGGGAGGAGCTATGCTCAAAACCACAAAAACTAAATATACTGCCCTGGGTGCCAAACCGTCATTATGAGAGTCCAATCAAGACAAAATTAAGTGTAGAAGAATAAAAATATTTCAATGCATTGACTGCATGACAGCTTAATATCTAGATGGAAACAAAAAAGGTTTTGAGGCATGAAAAAATAAATTACTTTTTTTAAATACATTAATGGAATGCCAGTCAAAATCAAGTATAAGAAAAACAAGCAGCACTCAACTCAAACCACTTCTTGCACTGTAGTTCTAATTATAATTTATATTCAGCTTTATTAAAGTACCAAGTAACATGCTGAAAGTAGAAATCTCTGATGCCCCCACTTGTAAAAATGTTCCTTATCCAAAAAAAGACATGCTGCCTGACATCTACTTGTTTCATGGGGAAAACATGATCAAAGTAAAAAATGAAAAGCAAACAAGAAATAAGCTCAAGATACATTGCTTAAAAGGATTAATGTACAGGTTATGGACCACACGATTGGCATTCTGTTTATGGGTAAAGCCTGCAGAGATGACTGGAAGTCTCCAAGTGTAATGAGATTCGTAAAATAATGTAATCCTGTCCTTTATTACAAATACTGGCATATGCATTTCAATACCCAAGGCTTATACATTATCTAGTTAAGTATTCTCTACATGGCAACAGAAAGGCTTTCAATGTTGGCAGTTCTTTAACAGTATGCTTATTAAAGCTTACTTGCATCTTGCAATCTCAGCCAAGCTTACCTGATGGTCATTAAAGTATTGCTACTTAAACACAGAGCAACAGGCACTTTGAGTAATAAGCATAAATCAACAGTACAAAAAATATGACAGAAACCAGACCATTCTGTAAAAATCAAGGACAGATGAAAAGCCACTCTAGCACTTGTGTCTACCTTGGATGGGGGGGATACTCTGTACATTTACACTGCATAACTACTCCTTGCCTTGCTTCAGCACATCCAGAGTCACTACATGGGGGAGTGGGGTGCAACAAGTATGTCACAGTTTGAAATGTCTCTGGCTGACTTATGATGGCCCTGACACATTTGTCATAACTCTCAACCTCAGAGCAAGAAATCTGGACAAAGCCATACAAAGAAATGGGACAAAGGACCAAAAATAAGGACAATTTTTAAAATATTGCTCTTATAAACTTAGAAAGATAATAGAGGTCTTGCATTAGTATGAATTTTCTGAATGGTATGAAATCTGAAACTCAAATGTCTGTCATTATTTTCTAACTTCAGTCTTTAATGATTTGTCACTAATTTGCCAAAAAAACACAATTTTATGAAAAATGGACCAAAAATGTGATGTAAAAATATAAAATAGCAACACAATACAGTTGGGAACCTGTCAAAGAAGGGACACTTTAATATTAGCACTGCTAACTTGAGCAGCTGACAAAATAAAAGAATCTACATGCATTTCTGAAATAAAAGTAATCTAACTGATTATTACAGTTATTTCTTAATTATAAACCATCCATGTTTTCTTCCAAAATTGCTATTTTGCGGAGGGATCATTAGGGGAAGAGCAATATTTTGAGCCAAAATCAGGGACGGTTGAGAGGTTTGGCTATGTCTAATTCTATAAAGCAATTTATTTGCATGTACCTCTCAACCTGTTAATGCAATAAATCTGGACAAGGCCAAATATATTGGGGGAACATATAAACAGTACTAAAAATTGCTCTTGCATAAACTGAGGCAGTTGATAGAACAGGTCTTACTTTAGCATGCATTTTTCTGAAGGTTATGAAGACTGAAACTCAGTGTGTCATTATTTAGTGACTTAATTCCTAAATTATTTGCCAGAAAACCACACATTTTATGAGGAACAAACCAAAAATAAGAAGCAAAAAATCTATTCATTCTTTGAAAATCTGGACAGTTGAGAGGTATGGTTCAGCTGGGACTGCCTAAGTTTGCCGCCCTTTCCCCTCACAAAACCATGGTCGAATGGAGCCTACCCCTGCAGCCATTCCAATGATCCATTACTTGGCTATTTCACTCCATTTACCATAAACATTAATGTGCATACTGATTTACTTCTATGATGATTTGAACTTCATTTGAAAGTTTTATTTTGCATTTTACAGCACAATCACTAAGACATCTGCTAAACAAACCTGGCATTAAAACATCTCTGCCATTGAAACTCACATTCACTGAAACAATATTGAAAGCCACATTCAAAGAAAATACATTTTACCCATGGCAGATAAAGATTAATTCTGGTCTGTTTTCAAATCATAGGCCCCTTGCATATGAAACATACATGTGCTCTTTGATACACCTTCCTATTGCTTTGAACATTTTTCCAGTAAACAATGAAACAAAACTCATGCACCAATGACAAAACTGCCCAATTCAGAACATTTCCATCATAAAAGTCTACTCAAACTTCTACAGTCCACCATTATCAGTAAATATGCACAATTCTACAGTCCACCATTATGCGTAAATATGCACAATCTCTGAAGTAGTAAAAAAGTAATCTAAATAATTCCACATTAAATAAATCTGTAATGAAGAGGTTGCTGCTACCAATCACCTTTATATTTAATGGTTTCATCAAAAAATAAAGTGTCTGATGCCCCTGAGGAATAAATTGCCTAAATTACATTAAAAATAAGCTAGTAATATTGCAATAGGAAATGGATGGCAAACTGATAACAGGCTCATAGTTAATATCTTAACTTTCAGTACGGCAGCATTCACCCCTTATGGGAGTAGAACCAACAACCTTCTGCATCAAAAGCAAGTACACAACCTGTTGTGCTATTAGCAATGTGAGCAGGGTTAGCATAATCAGCACTAAACTTCTCTTCCCCTGCAGCTCTCAGCTTCTTGTAAAATCTACTCAATACTCAACTGCATCTCAACTTCGCAGCACAAGAAATCTGGAAAAAGCCACATTTATTGGGGTGGGTCAAAAGGGCAAAAACCAGGGACACATTAAACATTGCTTGTATAATCTTGGAAAGCTGCTAGAATAAAATGCTGTGTTACCACCATACATTTTACTGCCAAGGTCCCTGTGCAAAAGAGTCAGAACAACATACCACTATGCCAAATCACCTGTTTTGTGAAAGAAAAATGCTGTGTTACCACCATACATTTTACTGCCAAGGTCCCTGTGCAAAACAGTCAGAGCAACATACCACTACACCAAATCAGCTGCTTTGTGAAAGAGAAGAAGACTGAAACTTAAATGGCTATCATTTAATGAATTTAGTTCTCACCATAGCTGTCAACCTCTTAGCACAAAACACCTGGACAAACCCAGTAATGAGGGAATACAGCCCTCAAACATATTCAGTGAATTCAGTTCTTGCCATAGCTGTCAACCTTAGCACAAAAAACCTAGACAAAGCCAATAACAGGGTAATACAGTCCCAAAAATAAGGACAAATTTCAAATAGTCATCTTATAAACTTAGAAAATTGCTATAATAAAAGGTTGTGTTACTATATATTTATTGCTAGAATAAAAAGTTGTTTTATTATGTATTTTCTGAAGAATATGAAGTCTTAAATTCAAATGTCTGTCAATTTTACTTCTGACGGAACAAAAACAATTTTCAGCAGAGGCCCAGGGAGAAATACTGTAGACACATGTCTTTGTAAAATGGCAGGACACCAGAGCAAATCCACACAAACACAGGGATAAGATGCAGACTCCACACATAAGGCACCCCAGCCAAGAATCAAACCAGAAAACCTATATCAGTGAGGCAACAATACTGCCACTGCATGACTGCACCAACAAATATGTAAGGAATTAAACATTCAGAAACCTGAAGTCTGAAATTCAAATGCCTGTCAATTTTATTTAACATTTGTTAATCAGGACAGTCTGACTTTGGAACAAAAAACAATTTTCAGCAGAGGCCCAGGAAGAAATAATGCAGACATGTCTTTGTAACATGAGAGGACACAAAAGCAAACCCACACAAACACAGGGAGAAGATACAGACCCCACAAAGAAGGCACCCCAGTCAAGAATCAAACCTGAGAACCTGCAGCTGTGAGGCAACAATGCTACCACTGCACCATCAAATATCAAGCATTGCAACATTTACAAACCACAGATATTATGAGGAACAGATCAGATCAAATATGAGGCAAAAATCTGCAATTTATTTACAAATGGTGGTGGGTAGGGAATTCAGGTCTTTAACACCTGCATACAAGGTACAGGGTTCAAGCCTGAGGTATTCCCTACCACACCACCATGAGTCTAACCACCAGTATATTGCACCTGGGGCATTTACACACCACACACACACATCTTGTAGCAAACCACTCCAAAACCCGCGCAAATACAGACCCTGCCCATTGCGAGATCAAATTAGAGGGAAAACAAAATATAAATCAGTAAATCTTCTTGTTACCAGCTATCACTTTTTTCTACAAACAGCGCAGTACAAAATAAACTGCACAGTCAATTGCAAACCAACACAGGGTTGCTTAGATAAATTCTGCATGCTTTTTTCTGAAGGATATGAAGTCTGAAACTGAAATGTATGTCATCATTTAATGATTGCAATCTGCTTTGATTTGTTAGGAAAACACAAATTTTATGAGGAAGGAACTGAAAGTATGAGGTGAAAATCTGGACAGTTGAAAGGAATGACAGCATCTTCCATACTGGACTATGTTTCTCTTAACACACTTATGTTTTTCAGTATTTTTGATAGTTCATGACTATTACATGTTATAGTCCCATCCGATCTGAAGTTCATCTGGCTCCTTAATGGTACTCACTGTGGTATATAAATATTGTCTATTATTCCCTCTGTTATTAATTAATGTTGGAAACCTATTTTTATTTTTATTATTTTTTAATTTTAGCTAAACTAGCCTTTTTTACTTGAGCTTATCAGTCAATCTCTACCAAGATGGGAAACATTTACTCTTAATATAAGTCCCATCTTCTGCAAATGAAACATATACTTCTGTAATCCCACTGGTCTTTCAGCTGTCCCAACTAGCCATATAGCCATGGCCTCAATCTCTGGCATCACTCCTTCTATAAAATTCCAGCATTAAATTCTCTGCAATATATCTCAAAATAAGTTCCTGATAATGTCTACTTCTTTTGTTTCCCCCTATTTTCCTTACCCTAACATGGAGCCCAAAGTGCCATCTCTGGCCTTTTTGATATACCCACCCACTCCCACACACACACACACACACACACACACACACACACACACACACACACACACACACACACACACACACACACACACACACACACACACACACACACACACACACACACACACGCACACACACCCTTCTTGAATGTTTAAAGTTACCACTGTCAAGGTAGGTAGCTGAATATCAGACATCCACCAACCTCCATTCAATCTTGGAAGCCTTAATCCTTCCTTTCTTATTCTGTTCCTCATATGAATTTATCACAGCACATCTGCATTATTTTTACCCCATATTACCAGAATTTAAGGGTATACATCTAAAGTAATGAAGAACTTGGGTAGTATCAGACCTTATACTGTGTTGATACAGCCTGCAACACTGGTACTTTGCTTCTGTCTGGTGGTTTAATGTATAATTCACTTATAGTGCATTTTCCAAAAACTCAAAAACCTTAATCTGCAGGAATTTCATTCCTAAATTTCTACCAGTCATATATTTCTCTATAGGCCTCAAAACCCTTTCCACTCACAGTGGCAGCACCACTGAGCTGTACACTGCACCATGTGCCACCCTGAGCAGCTTGAAGATGATGCATACCTCAGACAGAGCTAGATCATGCCTGTCAGATATCAGGATACAGTCATCATCAAACAACAGTAGATTTTTCAGTGCTCTCCATCTTTTATTAACTTTCTTACCCTCTGTGGTAATACCTCAATTGCTAAAAAAATAAACTAGGTGACAAAGGGCACCATTGGCATGACCTCCTTTCTGTTGTTAACTCCTCTAATAAACCCTTATTTACTAGAAAATATATTTTGGGTTAGTACAGAAGGCTTCAATCTACTTTCAAAACTTTTTCCTTTTATCTGCTTAAACAAAAGTCTACAGTCTATCAAATCAAAGGCTTTGCAGATATTGAAAAAAAATAACTCCAGCATTTATCCATCCTTCTATATATGCTTCCTCAATGAACTGGCCTAATATCCACCACCACCATCCATCCATCCATCCATCCACCCATCCTCAACCCTCTTTCTCACATTTTTGCACATAGATCATGGCAACAGTGACCATCATGTTGAACCAATATTCATAGTGCCAGGTGCCTGCTCATCCTTGAAAAAAAAAACTCTGGTCCTCCTTTGTGCAGGTTGGCATCCTACTTTCCAACTTCCTTGCCACCACACCTGCTAAAATCTTTGTATCCATATTAAATCAGGTGACGGAAAAATAATTACATGCACTTCCTTTGATAAGAAGTCTAGAGAGCAAGAGCCCTCCAATGAGTGCACAGAGTTTTAGTTAAGTGCTGTGGCATGTGGAAGCACACCCCTGCACTAACTTAATATTGCAGGCAGTGTGTAGTGCTGTCTGGCCAATTGTGGTAGGCATTTTAAACATAAAAATAATCTACTAACTGCCCCAAGAGAGCAATAGCGATCTCTGGTTCTCACTTTCTTTTTTTCCATGCCCTAGGATTTCATACATCAGGGAAATGAATGGGTCAAAGGTGTGTGTGTGTGTGTGTGTGTGTGTGTGTGTGTGTGTGTGTGTGTGTGTGTGTGTGTGTGTGTGTGTGTGTGTTCACATTTGTGATTCCTAGTGAGTATACTGCAGACTGACAGATTATGATTTACTTATGTAACCTACCAATGCACTTTGCACTAACCTACTGAATTATTCTTAACCAGATAGTTACAGGTTTCTTTTCAGCTTTTAATAATCCCCTAAAAGTAGAGTCATGGGTTGGTGGAGACTGGATATGCAGGATGGAAAATATATTTAAAGTTTTGACAATTCATGAGTGGCTAAGCTTATTATGCATATTCCTACAGGGAAACTGAAGTAACACAAGAAGATCTGTAAACAGAAGTAAAGGTATTTATACAGTCTCCTCTGTATGGTAAATATAGAAGGATGATTCATCGAGTGATTATGTATGACTGCATTAAAAGAATGCATCTCTTGCCATATGATAACATATTTCTTTTTCTTGCATTCCATTGTGTTGTTTATGGCATGTCTGGTATGATGTTAATAACCTTGACTTTTAAAGTTCAGGAAAAAAAGAAGCCAGCCTTAACAACTAATAATAATCTGGGAACAGAAATCAACACGGTTTGCATGGTTGACATACTTGAGTACAGGAATATCATCATTTCAGCCCTGTATGACTCTTATGAGAAATATGTTTGCACACTAGGACAGATATTAAGTAGCAAAATATGTTTAGTATTATTCAGTAAACACTATTAGTTTGACCCGACTGGTTATCTCCGGTAAGTGTGAGATATGCAAAATATGGTTTGAGACATATAGAATGGACTATGAGCTTAGCTGTATCTGCTACACAGGGGCACAACATACAGAAAAGCATTAGTCAAAACTAACTTTACACCATTAAAATGACTTCAACTTGAAATTATTCAGAAATGCACCTTTTTGAACATTGTCCCTTTACTGTTAGCCAAACTATAATCAGCTGACATAAAACATTGTAGCATCTGTTTCTGTAGTCTGATGTTTATCAGTTTACAACCAGCTCAGGGTCACAGCTGTAAAAATGTGTTTGTGTGATCATTTATTTATTTATTATTTTTTCACCAGGTAAGTGGATTGATCTATTGACTCTTTAGTTAGAACTCAAGCTCAAACAGCAGACAATACGGGCAACCATTTAAAAAGTCGGGCATTGCTAGAGTGGGCCCAGAAATACAGAGACTGGACAGACAAAAGGACAGTCTTACATATGCTAAGTCCAAGATTCCATTTCTCAGAATATTCTCTTTTGTCCAAGGTATGATGATCTTGGTGTTGGTATATATAAGTTTGGGGGTTCAGAGGGGCTTCCCCTTCCATGCAAAAAGAACAGTAAAAGAGAACAGCCCGCGCTTCTCTGAATTTTTGGTCTTCTTTCAGCTTTTTGGCATTTGACATTTCAATAGTCAGCCGAGAATACATTACAGTCTTTTAATCAACAATATTATATACAAAATGAATACATAGCAAAATTTATAAACTAATGGTAAGATTGAATGATGGGTTAAGATTAAAAGATCCAGTCAGAGCATACCTCTCAACCTCTTAGAATAAGAAATCTGGACAAAGCTATTAAAAAGAGGTACAAATAGGGACATTTTTAAATATTGCTCTTACAAAGTTAGAAAGTTGATATAATAACAGGTTTTGCATTAGTATGAATTTTCTGAAGTCCAAAACTCAAATGTCTATCATTATTTTCTAACTTCAGTCTTTAATGATTTGCCACTAATTTGCCAGAAAGCCACAATTTTATGAAAAACAGACCAAAAATATAAGGCAAAAATCTAGACGTTCTGCGATAGTTGAGAGGTATGAGTCAGAGTGTACTGAGAAAAGAATAAAATATATACAAAATGCAAGCTAAGACATGCATAACATACAGTGCAATCATATATATTTACAATCACAACCATTCCCTCCCTCCCTCTGGAAGAAGTTAGTAGGACAAACGGGGCTATATCACTTTGTCAAAGGTTCATTATCATGAACCCTTTGTTCACTGAACCAAATACAGCAAACATTCACTTCAATGAATGACTTACTTACCCAGGCAAAGGAACAGCTTGGTCATCACCAGAAATGTGCCCTTTCCCCTGCTGTAGCGCGATCTCTGAGTTGATGTATATAGTTAGGGGGTGTGCAGCTCCCCACCTGAGTGGGTTTGAAATACTGTGCTTTGTATGACGTTTGGAATGCTGGGCAACTCGTTCAATTCCCTGAGTAAGTCATTCATTGTAATGAATGTTCGCTGAAGTAAAAGAAAGAAGGTTTGCAGTAATGAACCTTTGACAAAGTAATATAGATCCAGACAAACACCTTTATTCCTCTTCCTCCATCCCTTGCTCAGGTGGGTGGTTATAGGGCAATTTATGTTAAACTGATTTTATATAAAGGCCCATTTGCTAAGTGCTTTAATCCTGTACGTAAGACTATGTATAGTACTTCAAAGATTTAGCACATTATTCTGTGGTAAATAGATCAGCAGAAATGGAAGCTCACATTAACTTTCTCCCAGCTGTGATGATTGCATTCCTTGGAGTCAGACTCAAGGAATAATGAGGCAAATGAGGTAATGTACAAGGGGTCTCTTACATCCTTAACTGGGGTATGTCACCCCGTATAGTCAGATGCAGTTCTTTATCCAGTGATGTTTTACCCAAAATAACTTTTCCTTCCACAAGGACTGAGTTGACCAACAGCACACCTTATAATTTTAGCTCAGTAATTGCAATGGGTGCA
>NC_056747.1:903489389-903594389 GCF_019279795.1 Protopterus annectens | reverse complement strand
AGAGAAGAGATAAGATAATGATAGGCCTAAATTTTGTAATTTCAGAGGAGTTGCCACCCTTGTGAAGAGGTATGCAGTAGAATTTTTTCAAGAGAGAGATGGACGTGTGATTCTTGAATGGGTCTATTGATCAGGACAGAGACGGAATAAGCAGTGGAAGTAGCTGCAAGTCTTAGATATTCTTTAAGCAGGTTGTCAACAGACGGTGAGCAGGGCTTGAGCGTACTGAGTACATTGTTTTATGTGTGAGGTTGAGACAGTTTCTAAGGAGAAAAGTAGTTTATTGCTAGTAGGAATGTCATCAGGGACATTTTGAGCTTGCATGGGATTTAGGGGTTAGGATAGCAATAGAGTCTATCAAATGAGAGTTAAATGTAGTTGCAGTTTCTACAGGAGAGCTATCTGGGCAGGCATTAGGATTCCCAGGGTGTAAGATTTTATTAACAGATGACCGAAATTTTTTAGGGGATGTTATGGTTGATTTTTGGATCTATGTAATACTGCTTTTTTTCTATTGACAGCAACTTGAGTTTTAGCAAGGCTATGGAGATACTTATAAGTTTGAAGGCAGGCAGAAGATTTGCTTCTTTGCCAGTTTCTCCAAGCTTTGTCTTTTCTCTGCATTAGTGCGCAACTGGTGTGGGACAGCCAGACAGTTTGGGTGGATTCAACACATCTTCTGATAGAGGTAAGGCAATTTAGGGTATTTAGAAACAGTGAATTGACTTTAAGTACAGTATCTTCCAGAGGTAAGGTATAAAGACGGGATCAGTTAAGGCATGTACTAGATTTAATTGGAAATAATCATTGAAGCAAACAGTATTACTAACAGGATTAAAAATGTTTTAAAGAAAGTTTTAGTTCTTTAGTCTTCAAATATAATAAAACTGCACCTCCTGTTAAATGATAACTTAATCCTGAAACTGAAAAATAAATGTTTTTAATCATATCTTGATTTTCTTTGCACAGAAATAATACCTCCACATCACTATATTTGGTTAATATTATTTTATTTATTTTCTATTTTTGTATCCCAATTTATGACAGAGATAGGTCACTCCTGCCTCTCCTATGACATACAACTGTGTTCCTTTGAAATTCTATTTCAGCTGATGGTGCAGGATGTCAGTAAATCTTTCAATAAAATTCTATATTTCAGAAGTAGCAAGCCGCTAAACATATTTTTATCATCAAAATGACTGTTTTATTACCCTCAAAGTTCCATGGTCTTAACAAATTAAATTGTGACTAAACAGGGATTCAGCAAGAGAAATATGAGTCAGCCTGATGGCCCAGAGAAGCCTGTCCATTGGCACATATGCAAGCATCCATCTGTATCACCAGTAACATGAGTTTCTGAACAGGCTCAAGTCACTGGTAGGATCAGCCAGGATGATATGAAGTGGCCAATGACCTGCTCTTCAGTCTTGTTGGAGGGTGGGGAAAAGGATCACCACATGGAAAACCTGCTGGGTAGCAGCAACTTAAGAGAAATAACGTAATATCCTTTGCCAGGTCAGTAGTTATTGCATGTCATTTCTTCTTTGGTAGGGATGATGACCGGCTACCACTACAAGATGGCTCATATTGCCCCTTGCACTTCTTCCTCACTTGGCCCCCACTCCCCAGCTCTCATGACCAATGAAACAATGCTGATCTTCTTAGGTGTTAAGGGACAGCCTGGACAAGGGATACTTTTAGGAATGCCTGAAGGGAGCTAGCAAGGAAGGACAAAGGATAAACTAGAGGGATAACAGTGTGCCAGGGGAGAAAGTGCAAAACTAAAAAATAAAAATAACAAATGTCCACTGTAAACAAAATAACATTGATTTAACTCATATCGTCCATTAAAAACATGAATTAAATACCACAGACTGACCTGCTTCTAAATGACTTATTTCTGTTAAATGTCAGTTTTAAGATAAGGTGTCAGCTAAAGTATTATTCAGTGCTTTTGGTAACTAGAGTAACAGTTCATGCTTGAAATCATAACAGCTTCCATTCATTCTTGACCCATTTAAATTTGAAAGCAGTAACCTAATTTTACTTTTGTTAAGGCTTTAAACATCAGCTGGAACCCTGGTTTGGTGATTTTCAAAATAACTCTGTAAGGATGCTAGTGTTCTAACATACTGAAAATAAATATTGTGAAATTACATACACGTAGACAGGTTGCAAACTCAGGTACAGGCAACAACAGAGGAAGAGATAATTAATGTTTTTTTTGGCTATAGCAGTCCTTGAATTGTGTTAAAGAAAGTAAAAACCACTTTATGAAAAGAAAAAAAAAATGACATTTTTGGGGGAATCTTACCTTTGACTAATATGCACAAAATGTACTGAAACAATACCCAGTATAAAATAAACTAACTATATATATATATATATATATAAAATAAACTAACAAACATAATAATAAAACAGGAGTTATGTTTTAACTTACAAAATAAAAATATATACAGTAAATTAAAGTAACTGTAACATCACTAAATTTATTTTCTAATTGTGGCAACGCCTTAAAGGATAGGCATCTAAAAATAACAAAACTTTCACTGGTATAATGGTCCATTGCCTACGGTGCCAGGCTTTATAACACTCCTGTGAGGTCTAATGTTTCCTAATAATGACCACCCAGTCATGTATTATTGCCTAATTAAATGACTTACTTTAGGAACATCAGGATGATTCCCTGAGCAAATCATCAATATCATAATAACTCTCAGACAATAGTATTTTCAACAGAAAAACAACTCAAGTCTTAGAAGCAAATGATTATAAAATTCAAAAGTTTTCCCTTTAGATAAGAAATATACAGAAGGACTTTCTGAAAAGAAAAAAATTGCTACCAAGACTCTGTGACAGAAACATGGTATGATTTTTATGTGATTTTTACTGGCAAGTGAAATCAAACAAATCTGCATTCCCAATGCTCTGGCATATAATTCTACAAAAGTCACTAAACTACAACTTTATAGAGGGGTAGACATGGGGATGCACCTCCCATATCTGCTACTTTTATATAGTAAATGAAAAATCACTGGAATCTCTGGCTAAGGAGGTATCCCCAAGACACTACAAATAGCACAGTCTTGATCTTTTGGTACATATCGCAGGAATCACACATAAGTGTTTATACAATGGAATAGAAATCACTAATGCCTGATATTTAAGCTGAACACCCTTTTAAAATGAATCTTTAATTATATTAAAGAAATAAGAAAATATATATTTTATGCATATATATGGGTAAATGTCATTTCATTGAATCACAAATGAGTGAACCTATAAGAATGAGAACTCATTTCAATCAAAACTCCTTTGACTGAAAACTCACACACCCTCTTATTCATATATACTAACTCCATAGTCACACAACTGAGGAGAAAGGAAGAAAAACCCCGCACAAAGATTCAATGCTGAAGCGCAAATACAAACATCAGCAGATCGGGGGGGGGGGGGGCAACATCCTTCTGACCATTGCAATTCATACATATTCTGCTACACCCATCTCCCTAATAACTTTTTTTAAAAAATGACACCATTGTATACTTTCTATATACTTCAACAGTTTTGTGTAAAATGAGTTTTCATTCAAATGGGTTTCACACACACACACACGTATATACATATATATATATATATATATATATATATATATATATATATATATATATATATATATATGTATATATATAGCCATCATTCAGTCCATCAAATTGGCTGCTTGTTGAGGGAGTGAATGACTCTAAAATGTAGTTGAGTGTTCCATTCACTGACATTTTAAGATTAAAGATGAACAAACTATCAAATGCATACAGGTAAGATAAAAGTGGGTTTGAGAAAGATATTCTGATGGTTTTGGTATTAGGGAGATACCCACCACACCCCCCCCCCTACTTAAATATACCAACTCCAAGATCGCACTACAGGGAAGAAAAGGGAAATCTCCTGTTCTGCGCTGTATGCAGAAGCACAGAACAGGAAGTTTCCCATGTCCTCTCTGTAGTGCGATCTCGGAGTTTGTATATGTAAGTAGGAGATAGTGTGGGGGTGCAGGGGGGCTTGCCCCCCCCCCCGCAGAAATGTTGTTTTAATGTTGTGTCTGTTTTTTTTTTTTTTTAATTCACTTTAGATTTTCAAGTTTCCTAAAACTTGATTATATGGTCTCGACCATATGGGTTTCGAGTTTTTGGTAACTCGATTATTTAAAGTGAACATATATATATATATATATATATATATATATATATATATATATATATATTTTTTTTCTTTTTTTCAGGAATTGCACTTAAATTCTTACATTTCCAAGGATCAGCATTAAAGTTCTTGAACATATATGGGAAACCTTCAGATATGCACATGGACACACATATAGCACACATACATGTGCATACATACACACATGCACAAGCACACACACACACAAATACACTCTTCTACAGCAATTGCTGAGTGTGCTGTATTGGGATTGGTGCACTCTAATTTTTACATTCCTGATTTTAAATATTTGGCTGCATTAAGCAGACATTGCAAAACAAGACTTAAGCCGCTTGTCTGATATGAAGCGACTGATGTAAAAATTGTCTGATGTGAATGGAGCTGAATCCTAAGTATCTAGTTGATTTTTGAGTGAATGAACACAACTGAAGGTATAACTGTCTCATGTTCATTGCTTAATATAGGTTTGTCATTAATTGCCCTGTTGGTAGATCACTGAAAGGCTGCAGCTTGAAAACAACCACTAAGAATATCAACAATATTGCCAAGGAAACCAAAATGTAATTTGTATTGATTCATTGTGTTGGCAATTGAATCAAAAGTGTGAATGTGTTTACACCATTTCTGAATAAAGACCTAGAAGTGAGTAGGCATGGAAAGTAGAATACCTTATACAAAGTGAAAGAAGGTAAAATATGGAGTTGTTAGGAATCAGAGCTGAAACAAAACAGTGGAAGAAATAGAAGATACTGCCCAACACCTGCTATCCAATGCTGGAGGAAGGGAGATAGCCTGATCTGCTGTTCTACTGCCTGTTAGTAGCGGGTGGGTATAGCAGCATGAGGCATACGGTCAAATGGGTTCTTTGTATGCCAAGCACAGTGCAGTGGCGTAACTAGTATTTAATATGTGGAAGCATATACATGCCACTGGGTCAACACTGCAGGCCCAACTTCAGAGATGCACAACTAGGTTGCTATTGGGTAGGGAGGCAAGAGTTAAACAGAAATGTTATGACCCTTCCCACAGGATGATCCCTAACTCTTGCCTGCTACACCTCTGGCAGAAGACACCTGCGAGGAATGAATGAATCAATTAAGGGTAGGGATGGATGGTCATACGTAATGCTGGAGACTAAATAGAGCATATAAAGCATGCTAAGGCTAATGCATATTCTATATATGCACTGCAGTGTGAATTAAAATATTTCATGGTGGCATCTGCCTGTTCTGGATAAGAAGCAGATATAGTTTAATGTATTATTTAAAAAACACATCAAATTTAGTTTGGATTCAATGCTATTTAATGATACAGTATCTAAATGCATTTGTTTAATTTCCTTTCCCATTTATACCAAGATGTGTGTGTGTGTGTGTGTGTGTGTGTGTGTGTGTGTGTGTGTGTGTGTGTGTGTGTGTGTGTGTGTGAGTGTGTGAGTGTGTGTGTGTGTGTGTGTGTGTGTGTGTGTGTGTGTGTGTGTGTGTGTGTGTGTGTGTGTGTGTGTGTGTGTGTGTGTGTGTGTGTGTGTGTGTGTCTTTTCAAACCTTGTTAGTGTGTTAAGGTATATTGGAAGCTTGATGTCAGGTAGCAGTGAATACCTTATATAGTAACATGTTTAAATAATACAAAAACTTACTTTGATAGACTGATATCACTTATTTAGCATAATAACATTTCCAAGATGTAGGTAATCAGAGTTTGAGTGACTGAGGTATCTTGCCATTCATCCAGTGAATACTGCTCCTGATAGAATCTCTGAGATCTGAACCTGCAATTTTAAGGGCGATGAGGAGTGTATTTTATTATGTTACATTATTTACACAAGAAGCAAGAAAAATGTGTAGCACTTCTATACTTTGCAAATATAGCTCTATTCTGACAAAAACTACCCTTTTGACATTCAGGAAGCTTTCTTTTCCCTGTTTCCCTTTGGCTTGGTTGAACACTAAATGTTGCTATGCTACATTGATTCAGTGCTTGTGTTTGCTCTCATTCTTTTCAGATGACAGGGCAGTTTGATTTAGGAGTGACAGTGACAGATGATACTTGTGAAAGATGAAATGACACAGGTGGAGTACTGAGTAAAGCCGATAGTAAGAGATATTGCCAGGCTGAAGTTTGATGGGCCGTTGCATAGGCTAAAGTGAATTAAATATATTCTGTTTTCAATTTATACCCTAGCAGGAGTTTTGCACTAGTGGTTTGACCCCAGTGATTCCTTACCTGTATGTGTACAAGAAATTATTTGGTGAAGGAAAGGAAGAGGAGAGGAAAAAATGAGCTGGGTTAAAACGTCTCTTACATGCATCAGTTTTTGATTTGTGCTTTGTCTTGCCCTGCCCGTGGATTTTGGCTGTACTTATTACTTTACCTGCTTATGGCTATGTAGATCGGCTTTGAGGATCACTTTTCATATGCTACCAATCTGGTATAACATGTGATCGGGGAGGGATCGGTCATGGCCGTAATGCAGATGGGCCTGATAAATAAGAGGGATGGACACGAGTGTATTCAGTTAATTAATGTGTCCTGAAAGGCTCATTCACTACGATGTGCAGGCACGCTAACACATGAATAGCATGTCCATCACAATAGCTGTGATCAGAGGGACTTTCACAAACCTCATAAACTAAGCTTAAAAAAGGCTTGTTAATGGTAGCCACCACAGCTTCAAAGTTAAATTGTGTCCCTTAGTTGTTTCCTACTAAAAAATGAATCTGCATATTTTCCCCATCTCAGGTTATGCAGAATTGCAAACTGAGTTCAATCATTATCCGTTAGTATGCATTTCTGTACAGTGCTTCAGAAGCCATTTGCATTTTACATCTCACAAGAGTACCTGTTCACATGCTAATGTGAAAAGATATTATTAACATTCTCTTTGGAATGTAGATGTTTCTTTCCTTAAAATATGATTCGGAATCTGGAGTGTGAGGACTAGAATGGTGTGCAGGTTTATCTGAGCACTAAAGAGGACTGACAAGCTTTGTACTACTTATATTATAATGAGTAAATGGCTCAAAGATAGTACTAAGGCCTGCTTATTTCCTCATCTTTGCTTATGCAGGCTAGTAACTAATAACTAAAATGTAATTTATCTGCAGAAAATACACTCAAACCTCAAGTGCAAATTACATTTCAAAGCTGTATCTGCACCCTTTTGCTGTATTACGATAGGCAGAATAAGCTGTAACAGTTCAGAACAACACAGAAAATGCAGCTTAGGAGATTTTTGTGATTTGTCTAGTGACCCAATCATACCCTGAGCAGAACTGTTATGTTTACACTACAACATCAGACTGACCTGCAAATGATGGATTATACACTGAGTCTTGTCAAGCTAAAATCTGTTTTCCCAAGAGGCATTACTTAATTAATTATCCTTTTTTTAATAGTTGTTTGTCTAGAAGCACACTGCTAAACATACAATAAAGATTTTAGCAGTATATTTTATCATTCAGTTATATAGTGTTTGCTAAAGCCTTATATACCTTTCACATGTAAAATGTACAGACATTAGTGAGACTCTAATGTGATTTAGGGTGCTTTCAGAAGACCGGAGATGAAAAGTTTGAACTTCAAGAAATACCCACTGGACTGGTATATCAATCTGTGGCTGCCCACATTTGAATTAGAGGTGAATCAGTTTTAGTGAAAATGGGATGTAATACCTCTTTGCAGATCCACTGCACTTCCTGAAGGAACCAAATATCTTTATATTATATATATATATATATATATATATATATATATATATATATATATATATATATATATATATATATATATATATATCAACATATATTCAAAATTAAGATGCAGTATCTGGAGCACTGCAATTACACTTCAAAACAAAAAAGAAATACATAACTTTGTTAAGCACCTTTCTGATGTAAGAAACGTACTTAGCAAAGTTTTGTTAAGCTCTACTCCTATGCTAGAATGTAACAGTAGTGAGTGCCAGCCACTACAGAACAGCATCAAGGGGCCAACAGATTTAAAAGCTGTTAGACACATCTCTGGCCACACACACATAGAAGTGTGGCAAAGTGAAATGTATAACAGCTGTTAAAGTCATTCAGTCCTCAGAGGGGCACTCGCTGCTTGGTAATGTCTGTGTTGCAATGCTAAGTGTTTCATGGCTTTCAATGTTGTAGAATGCATTGTGTTTCTATACTTTTTTTCTGTTACTGGTAGCGTACAAATAATTATAATCAGGTCTCCCGGTCTTAACTCTCATGTTGTTATAGACATGGATGTTAGGAACCCATTTGTTCAGCTATTCTTGACTCTGCTTTTGAGGTTAATTTCCTAAAATAAATGTTTCAAATACATAGTAAGTTGGTTATAATCAAATGCCCAATAATCATAACCCTCTAGTTTAAAGAATGCCTTCACTATTATTGCTCTGGGTAGATTTCCAGGAATTAAATAATGTTTTTTTTTTTTTTTTTCCATAATAAATTTTTATTGATATATATTTTCCATATACAATAACAAATCACACACATAGTTCATTACTACTACTATCAAAACTATATACAATATCTACACAAAATGCTTCCATATGAAAATTGTCATTATTCCAAAAAAAGAAAACACCAGGGAAAAAAAAAGACAAAACATTCGTAGAAATAATTTGCATCAATACGTATCATACACAGTTCCAATACACTATTTCCTCCACATATATATCCAAACTTTAATGTATTCCTCATAACAGTATTATGCTAATATAATATTAAAAATCTTTTCCCATATTTTCGGGTTATTAATATTTTTGTTACTTTGTTTCAGGAGTAATTTATGTGCTAATATATGCTTTATAGCCACAAGCTTAAAATTATTCCATGATGTCTTATCTGGTTCTAACCAATTTGTAGCTATATACAGCTTCATCAGCAAAAAAATATTTATACATATTATAGTTTGTGATCTAGAGAGCTCTCTTGGAGGAATATGTAGAATCATAAATTCCCATGATAACGTTGAACTTTGATAACCCATCTTTTGTAGTTGTGTTCTAAGAGAGTTCCAAAGTTTATATATACACTTGCAGCTCCAGAACATATGAAGAAGATCAGCTGTTTGATTTGTGCAATATGGACACGTTGGAGAATTTCTAGGATTGAATTTATGTAAACTAAGACGTGTATAATATGCATTATTCCAGATCATCAACTGCGTATACATCAACTTTTGAAAAGAGACCGATTTTATTGTTAAATCAATTGCTTTTAATACCTGATTATCTGCTACTGTCATTTTGTTTACCCAATACCCTGACAACAGAATTTTATCCTGGAATTTCAAGTCTTTAATTAATTTATTTGTTCTTGTTATAAATTTGACCTCCTGTTGGAGAGCCTGCCACAATTCAGAGCATTTATCCACAATCCCGGCTACAGGTTTAAAGTTTTCAAAATGACTCAGAGCAAGTTCTCTGATTTGTCTCATTATAACAATATAACTCGTAGGTAGGTTCAATTCCTGTCTAATTTGTGAAGCCGATAAATTAAATTTCTTAAAAACATCAATCAGAGTCAAATTAACTATTAATGGGAATTTGCTAAGATCAATCAACTGATTATTTAGTTTAAAATTGGGATTCCTATGGAAAGGTTGAAAAACCATCATATATTGCAACAAATCTACTAATTGGAATAAGTTTTGCAAAGATAACACATATGTTTTTATGTGGTCCATAATCCCATACTTTATCAAACTATTTTTACCCAAAAAGGGTATTGCTTTAGGATTTATATTCTGATCTAAAATATGCCTGTAATTCAAAACCACCCAAGTTGGTATCCATTTTGTACTAGTTACATCGTAATTAGCAATTCTTAAAATCCTATTGGCGTTCACAATTAGATAGTATGCTTCAAAATTCGGTAACTCAAGTCCTCCTCTACTCTTTGGGGTCATTAATTTCTCATACGATATTCTAGTTTTCTTTGGCTCCCAAATAAATTTAGCTAAATCTTTATGAATTTGTTTAAAAACTGTCTTTGAAATTGATACTTGAGCAGACCTAAAGATATACAATATTCGTGGTAATATATTCATTTTCACTATTGATACTTTTGCCAATACCGGCAGTCTTAAATTCCTCCATCTGCCACAATCAGCTACTATTTGTTCCCATACTCATTTAATATTATTACTATAAAAATCCTTATTATCCGTAGAGAAGCTAATACCCAAATATTTGATATTTTCTTTACATGTTAGCTTCCCCACCAGGGACATTAATGAAAAAGGTTTAGGAGTTCTTAACGGGAAAATACTAGTTTTCTCCAAATTAATTTTGTAATTAGAGACTTCTGAAAATTCATTTATAGCATTTAATATCTTTTCACTGTCAGAAATTGGGGTTGTACAATAAATAATAAGATCATCAGCAAATGCCGACATTAATAATTTATTTCTATAAATTATTGGTGCATTATGATACAAATGTTGCTTAATATATAAAAATAGAGGTTCCAGATAAAGGTTAAACAATAAGGGGGACAAGGGGCAACCCTGACGTGTACCATTTTTAATCTGTATTCTTTTAGAATAACTCCTATTAATATATAGCGTCATATACGGATTACTATATAATATTTGTAGTATCTGAACTAATTTCTGGGGCATGTTGAAATAAGGTAACACATCAAACAAAAAGTTTATATCCACTCTATCAAATGCTTTCTGAGCATCTATTATAAGAGCATAAATATTAGAGTTGTTTTGTTTAGCATACATCATCATATTATGCAGTGTAAGTGTGTTATCACTAGTTTGTCTAGTTGCCATAAATCCAGCCTGTTCCTTAGAAATTAGATGTATCATAATCTTTTTTAACCTACATGCTATAATAGAAGTTAGAATTTTCATATCCACATTTATTAATGCTATTGGCCTGTAATTGTCCGGGTTTTGGGGATCTGAATTAGCTTTATGTATAAAGATTGTTTTTGACGCATTAAGGTGAGGATCACTAATTTTATTTCTGATTATATAGTTAAATACATAAGACAATACTTTACCAAAACTATCGGCAAACTCTTTATAAAATTCGACTGTCAGACCATCAGGACCTGGTGACTTATGTGCTTTCATATGCTGAATTACATATACTATTTCTTCTTCAGATATAGGTTTAATCAGATCACTTTGCAGCCTCTCTTCTAATTTTGGAAAGTTAATTGCTTGCAAACATCCTTTATTCTGTTTATGTATAGACCTATCAATTTGACCCTCATATACCTTGGTGTAGATTTTTTCAAAAATATCAATAATATCCTCAGTTTTAGAATACACTGTGTCATTACATTGTATTTCCAAAATATGTACAGTTGTTTTCGACTGATTTATAATCCTTGCCAATGCTTTTGATGGTATTTGAACACTATTGGCATATTTCACTAAACACCTATGCTCCTGAAGTGTTAATCTACTATTATGCAGCAAGAAGAGATCCCTTTGACATTTCAACATTTCCTTCTCTGTTTGAGCATTAAAGTTCTGAATCAGTTCTTTATCAAGTATCTTCACTTTTGTTTCTAGTTTTTGAATATCATTGTTTTGCATTTTCTTATAACATGAGGCTTTTTGCAAAAGAAATCCTCTAATTTGAGATTTAACTGTTGCCCATTCAATATCAGGAGTATGTTTCTGAAGCTTCATTCTATCTAGTAAGTCTTTCAGATATTTTACAATTCCATCTATTATATCCTTTTTATTTAAAAGATTTGGATTAAGTGACCAATTGTAACCTCTATGCATTCTTGTATCTTTTACATCTTTCAAAAAACTTAACGAAATTTTTGAGTGATCTGATAGATAACAAGTATGTATAACCACTACTGGTTCCAAATTCATTAATGCTTTGGATATCAAGAAAAAAATCTATTCTAGACCACATTTTGTGGCATGGTGAATAAAAGGTATACTTATTTGCATTATTAATATTATGTGAATAATGAAAGGGGTCATATAATTGAAAATCTTCCTTAAAATCGTTTAATGCTATCCCGGCCTGCTTATTAAATGCTCGTTGTGGACAAGACCTATCCAACTTTGGATTTTGATAAGTATTCCAGTCCCCACCCACAACAAAATAATAACCATCATATTGTGTTAAGACTGGATATAATGATGTTATGAAACTTTGTTGGTCATTACAGGGTGCATATATATTTAAAAGTAAAAGAGGTTTATCAAATGCATTATCCGATAAAATAACATAACACCATCACCCATTTTGATCCACTTTAGAGTCTAAAATCTTGTCTTTGTATTGAGTTTTAATAATTATAGCCACTCCAGCACTGTTTGTCTTACCTTCTGATGCCACTACCGCTCTGATCCAGTTCTTTTTCCTAATATCATCCCACTGATCATTCATCAAGTGTGTTTCTTGCAAAAATACAAACAGTGCTTTGTCCTGTAGCAATATGTGTAGCAACAGCTTCCTCTTCTTCAAGCTCTGGAGCCCTTTAACGTTCCATGAGTCTAACTCCCACATTCACAGGTCTAAGTATCCAATAATAGTATAGGAGGGAAATTGTCAAATAGATATGTACTAACTGCATACTATACATAATCTGAAAGCATTTCCTACATCCCGTCCCAAACCAGTGCTTACCCACTTTACCCCTGGACCAGGACTTATATAGGTCTTGTATGAGAGAAAACATGAACAAGGTTAAGAACACAAACATATTTAAAAGCTTCATGTAATAAAACTTAAAACATTTCCTAAACTTGCAACCTATATATTCTAGCTTAGCTACGACAAAGTCTAAACTACACATTCCCTAACAAACACTGCTATTGCTCTACCGCTTTTGTTCCAATTATTAATTAAGCAAATCTACTTTGTAAGGTATTATTACCATTTAAAGGAAAATCTTAATACATTGACTAGCTACTTATTCCTACCCCAAATACCTCTTTTGTTTCAATCATTATATATAAACCACTTTTATTGAGAGAGAGAGAGAGAGAGAAAAGAAAAAAAAATGTAAATGCATCCTACATTATAATTCTGTACCATACACAGTGCCTGCAACTACTAATTATCAGAGTTTTGCAGTTACATGCTTTAGTTCCCAACTACACTAACATTAGTTATCTTATTAACACCACCCAATAACCACTATTTGCCTATTTATATTCATGTAAACAGTGCTAAACCTTGCACCCACTGCATATAGTGTAAAAATATGATTTGGTTCAAGACTATAAGAATAAGAAAAAAAAAACAGGAAAAACATATGTTATTATGTGCTTCAAGTACATATTCTAATGTTATTCACTTGTAAAAGAAAACATTAACACATTATGTCAGTTCTCTTCAGCTTCTCAAGCCAGGAAACCATCAATAATACTCGCGACGGGGGACCGCTTTAACAGCCGGACCACAGGAAGTGTTACATCAAAATCCACACTCTCAGCTGCATTCAAGGCATTTCCTGCTTACCACTCGATGAAAATAGTTCGTAGAGGTCATAAAAGTACAGAAAACAGCCAGCAGACCCTCGGATTATCGCAAACAAACAGTTTTATTGCTTTTACAGAGGCCTAAACGACTTAAGCAGGGAACAAAGGATTACCTAAGCCTCGAAGTATAGTACATACTGGATCTGACCTCAGGAGCATGCCTGTCCCAACGGAAGTTTCTTTCAGCCCTCTGATGCAGGTAAACCTTTAAAAACATTCAGAAACACTCTCTTTGCCTCGTTTTTAGTAGAAACAGAGTATTTAATCCCATCCACCATAAATGTAAGCACATTAGGGTATTTCATCTGGAATTTAATTTGTTTGTCAATCAGAAATTTACAGTATGCAGATAAAGACTGCCTAGCTTGCCTTACTTGCAATGGTAAATCCTGAGCCAGAGATATTTTATTATTTTTCCACATAACATAGCCACCATTCTTTTTTGCAGTAAAAAGTATTTTACTAACATCTTGAAAGTTCAATATCTTAGCATATACAGGTCTAGGCATATTAGAAGCTTGTACCTCTCTCAGCGCTCTGTGTGCCCTTTCGATAACAATTTGTTTCACCCCATCAGCATCATTTAACAGAATTTCAAGTATTTGTGTTATAGTTGGTATTAGCTCGGCATACTGAATGTTTTCAGGGATCCCTCTAATAATAATGTTGTTTCTCCTAGACCTCGCTTCTAAATCAACAAGTTTGCTTTGCATGGCTTGTATATCCACATCATATACCTTTGTTTTCTTCTCCAGCAAGTCTATTTTGTCCTCCGTTTCAGAAATTCTAGCCTCTGTTTTGTCCATTCTCTGAAGCAACTGATTACATAAATCTCCAAAAGTTTGTATTTGAGAAGTCAAGTCCTTTAAAGCTTCTTGTATAGGTAACAAAGCATGTTTGATATCTTCCATATTCAGTGGCTGATCAGTTTTAGATCTAGTCTCTGGCTTCTGCTGTTCCTGTTGTCTAGTAATTCTTTGTTTTTTTGCACTCACATCCTTTACTGGTGACTGTAATTCCGAAAGCTTTGTTTTAGAAGTAGTTGTTTCCATGCTTTTTCCTTCTTGTGACATTTTTCTTTCCCCAAGCAGAAAGGTAAAGTGGAGGATGCACACAGTCCTTTGTTTATTTCTCTCTTCAGAGCTAATCACTTGGAATCCTGATGGATAAATACTTTTTTTTCCACCTTTTTTCCTGATTATAGATTAATTAGGTGTAGATGCATCTTTTTTGTCGTTAATTTGATGTTCAAACCTCTTGGTATAGACTCAGGTTACAGATTTTTCTCAGGTTAATTGAAGAGCTGCAGGTCAGCAGTGTTTACAGAATGGCAGCCATCTTTGATAAAATGGAATTAAATAATGTTAAAAAAATTTATTTGAAAAGATTGTGAATAATAGTAAAAATACTTAACTATTATTTTACCCTCATGCATATTATACTGTCCCATTAAAGTGTACCAAGTAACAAGTTATTCTGCCTTGTTCATGTAAGACAGCAATACAGAAAAGATTTACAGTTCAAGCAGTTTATTCATTTATTTACATAAAAATGATCAGCATAAATATAAATTATTCTTAGCAACTATTATTTTTAATTTCACCAACTTTGCCTCACCCTTTTTGTTTGGAGCAGCTGCCATTTTGGTCATATGCACTCACTCTAATCTTGAGTAACCTTTGGTAACTATGAGTCTTGCTCTCTCCATCGCAAACGATACAGCATGAGAGTCCAACATTGCCTGGCTCTGTAGAATAGAGAGAAAAGAGTCCTGCATATGATCCAAATGACCTGAATTTGATTAGTGGCTCTGACGCTGAAGGAGAAGGTTGGGAGGAAAGTAGCCTTTTACCATTTCATCACTGCAGGATCTGGATGGGACAGAAGTAGCCTTTTACCATTTCATCACTAGAGCAGCTGGGTAATAGTGCTGGAGGACACAGATGGGGCAGAAGTACCCTTTTACCATCTCATCACGAGAGCAGCTGGGTAATAGTGCTGGAGGACACAGATGGGGCAGAAGTACCCTTTTACCAGCTCATCACTAGAGCAGCTGGGTAATAGTGCTGGAGGACACAGATGGGGCAGAAGTACCCTTTTACCATCTCATCACTAGAGCAGCTGGGTAATAGTGCTGGAGGACACAGATGGGGCAGAAGTACCCTTTTACCAGCTCATCACTGGAGGAGCTGGATGGGACACAAGTACCCTTTTACCATCTCTCCCACTCCAGGAGGGAGGGAACTGCTTCTACTTGCAATTTGTTACACCTCTAGGGATGGGGCAGCAACATAATTGCATGGTAGATTGCAGTTAAAGTTTGGCAAAGAAGGAGAGATGAAATGTATACAATGTGCAGTCATGAATGTGATGTTCATACCTCTCAAATGCCAAAAATGTTGCCTAATATTTTTTGGTCTGTTCCACATAAAATATGTGTTTTTTCTCTCAAATCAATGAGGAACGAAATAACTAAATAATGACATACATTTGAGTTTCAGAGTTCATATCCTACAGAAAATGCACAGTAACACAAATCCTGTTATTGCAGCAACTGTCTATATTTATAAGAGCAATATTTAAAATCTGTCCTTAATTTTGAGCCTTTGTTCCACCATTATTTCAGGCTTTGTCCAGATTTCTTACCCTAAGATTGTGAGTCTGGTGACGTTAGTAGCTGTAGCCAGTTAGGGTATACCAATCCACTGGTGTATAGGACAGCACGTGATGCTGCTTCACTCTGAATTTCCTCTTACTAACCCACCAATAGAGTGGGCCCAGTCCTGGGAGAAGGGGTAGTACTGGGGTCACAAGAGAACAAATGGAGCTGTAAGAGAAGTTCTATATAATAGCTGTTGGACAGCTGGAGAGCATGCAAAGGAGGCAAAAAAACAGATAAAAAAGTTTAACATCCATTCCAGAAGTAATGCTAACATGCTACTCAAAGACTGCAAACTTCTTGGTAGGAGTTCTAGCCCTGTGGTACCAATAGCATTTCCAGCTATCATCTCATCCCTAATGCTATGGAATTATTCATAATCTCAAGGACTGTTACTTAGGAACGGCAGGATTCAGCGGCACTGCTGTCTATGTTACTAGACCAATGCTGGCTTACAAATGCTTAGTGGAACAGCATTTGTGTTGCTGCTTCACTTTGCTTAGTTCCCCACTCTGATTACTAACTTATGTGCCTTTTGTGCAAAAATTGCATTTTCTCCCCGTCTGCATGGATTTTCACTGGGGGGAGGCCCTGTGTTCCTTCCATATTACAAAGACATATGAATAGATGAATTGGCCATGTTCAAAAATTATCCTTAGGTGTGTGTGTGTGTGTGTGTGTGTGTGTGTGTGTGTGTGTGTGTGTGTGTGTGTGTGTGTGTGTGTGTGTGTGTATATATATATATATATATATATATATATATATATATATATATATATATATATTAACTCATCCAAATGGTGCATGTAATGATGCAGTGCAACGGGGAGCAAAATGACAGCTCCAACCACTATACTCCAGCACTTGTAATCACCTATAACCACAAAATTGTGTAGTCCAAAGTTAATTTTAATTAGTTAAATTCAAACAGTTCCAAAAATATCATATATAAGAAATGGCAATGGACAGAGCACAAACCAGTTTCACCCTATGGCAACCAGTTTCACCCTATGGCATCATCAGTGTGTTAAGTGTATGTGTGTGTGTGTGTGTGTGTGTGTGTGTGTGTGTGTGTGTGTGTGTGTGTGTGTGTGTGTGTGTGTGTGTGTGTGTGTGTGTGTGTGTGTGTGTGTGTGTGTGTGTGTGTGTATATATATGTGTGTGTGTGTGTGTGTGTGTGTGTGTGTATATATATATATATATATATATATATATATATATAATACACACACACACACACACACACACACACACACACACACACACACATACATATAGCTGAATGGGTGTGCCCATGGACTAAAATCCCCTCCTAGGGTTGTTTCATGTTTTATGCCCATTGCTTGCAAGCAAAGACTCTAGCTCTCTATATCTCCATAAACCTGAACTGGATAAAATAGGTACTGAAAAAGTATTTATGTGTGGATGGATGGACAGTAATATGTCTGAATCCTGTAGATAATTTCATGACATTTCCCTGTTGAAATTAATAATTCAATACCTTTAAAAGTATTTTAACAAATAACCAAACCAAAACTGACAAACTTCGGCCAGCTCAAAGAATTCAGGAAACAGCAAGTACAAACTCAAGGATTTTAATAATCCACACAGAAAAAAAAAAACAGTTTAGTGCTCTTGTCCTTTCTGATGTACAGGACTTCATCAGAACTTGTAACTAACTGGTTGACAATCTATACATAACCTTACTTCATAACAAAATGGTGGTTTTAAAGCTACATCTGTTTAAAACAGTCTCTGAAAACTCATACTATAAATTACCAAAATTCATCATGCAGCCACCTACATTTACAATTGGAATTTCGAATCAGCTTTTGTTGACTGTTTAAAATGTCGACCTGAAATGCTGAAATTCGAAATATCAAAAAGTAAACCACAGTGAAAATGAATACATCAACCACCATGGCTCGATGTATTCAACATAGCAGGAGGTGATGTCACTCACCTCCTGCTATGCACATTAATGTACCATTGAGCAGTCAACAGTACGTTAATTCTAGCATTTTGCAGGGGGGTTCCCCCCATACCCCCTACACATTAAATATACCAACTGCAAGATCACACTACAGTGAGGAAATGGGCTAATTTTCTGTTCCTCTCTGAACTGCAACCTGCTGCACAATGTCAAATCCAAATCATTGACCTACACTACCCATTCGCTATAGTGTAGTCGACTGATTTTGGTTCGACATTCTGCTGTCTTGGAAACTGCAAGTCAACCACTTGTAGGTTGAACAATGGAGTTTCCAAGTTTTGATAGTAAATTTGTGTGTGTGTGTGTGTGTGTGTGTGTGTGTGTGTGTGTGTGTGTGTGTGTGTGTGTGTGTGTGTGTATATATATATATATATATATATATATATATATATATATATATCCTGATTGCTATACATATTCCTACTAGCAGAACATATTGAGTAAATTGTCTCTTTTGACAGTCCCGCTTGCCTCAGATCTGATAGGTTAGCGAACCAGAAGGTTTTAAAGACAGGAAACAACTATTCATCCACCACTGCTCATTCACTTCATGGAGGAGCAACAATAACCACACAGTGATTCCAACAAGGAATGGGAGGAAGAGGAGGAAGCGGAAGGAAAAGAACCAACATCCATTAACTGGAGTTAACAAAAACACTAATGATTTGATGACTGAACATGAGGGCATTGCTGTTTCTCATAAAGGTTTTAACATGTTCAATTACAGCAGCCTTGAAATTACACCTGAATACTTTTCTTTGTTCCAAAAAGGGTTTACTTTTGTACCCAGTAAAAATTATAATATTGCTGATTATATTACTGAATTTAAGTTATTTACTAGGAAGATACATTTACTTTAAGGAACAGACAGGGTAAGAAAATGTTACCACAGGTCTCTGTAAATGGGAAAGCACTTTTAAAGCACCCATGTATCCATTAGTTCTGGCTTTTAAAGTAGCACGTATTTTTGAAATGTACAAAATTAAAGGCATGAACAAAGTATGTGCAGATCATGTTAATGAAAAAAACTGATATGTGAGAAAACACTTAGAATAATGAAAGCAAAGGTGGAGGTGTGGTGACTTTTGACTCTATTAATTACATCAATGCTATTTTTTAAATTTTACATGATGACAGCACTTATCTTGGGATTTTAAGCAACAAAATTAATATAACTATCTGATAATAGGGTTTTTAACACTGAGAATGATAAGTTTGTACAAATGTTTTTAGATATAGGATGCTCTATAAAGTTTTTTGATATTAGTGATGAAACTAAAGAAATGAGGAAAGTTGATTTTATACCAGTATTGGATGCTGACTTACAGAAACAAATTGCCAGTGATATACCTAGAGACATAACAGGAAGTATAAGAAATTTTGATGGGGCCTTTGTTTTGCAGTACAACTCAGGGAGTCAACTACTTAAGAGCATGGTTACTAAGAACTGGAACATTTTTAAGGCAAATGGTATGGTGTTAGAAACTGTGGGTGGAAAAACCCATTTTGTATTTAAGATGCAGAAAATATCATGAATTTATTAGAAAGAAAGCAAATGTGTTTGGAGAATGGGTGCAATCAGATGAAAGGTACACAAAAATGTGGGCATTGCAAACAATGTCCGTTTATTTATACAGAACATAAACTGCATTTGAAGAACATAAATGGAAGGGTCATTCTTACACAAAAAGGTAACTGTTATGTAAAGCACACATGCGCGGGCTCTTACACACACACACACACACACACACACACACACACACACACACACACACACACACACACCCACACACACACACTCACTGCTGAGTGGTGACCATTATTTCACTAGATTTGCTTCATATACACCTTGTCCATTCCTCACGACTTCTACATGAAATTAATTAATTAGGAGCATTGGAAATAGAAGGCAAGTAAGTTGTGAGAGCATTTGTATTTTACTAATACCTACCCTTGTGATATACCTCTCACTTCTAGAAGTCATCAAGCTTAGTCTTGATAGATTTCTAGTGTTGCTCTGTGTAACATATAACAGCAGTTTATCATTTTTTCCTTTTATCCCCTGCAAGTGCTGACTCAGGTAAGGGATGTGTTTGTACCAGTGATGTAAGCATCAACAGCCCACCTTCCTTGTAAGCAGGTTCAATAGTTTGTTCCAGGTGTCCACCAAGAAATGCTTCCAACAACACACACTCCCCAGCTATCTACTCTGGGAAAGGTTTGCAGTCACAGCTTTGCCATTCTCCTGCCATCCTTGTTGGCTCCTACAGAGTACAGGATACCAATTTAACTTAGGTCATTTGTTAGCTGCGGTTAAGAATAAAGCAACAGAACCAACAGAACAGGTTACGAGTACTGCAAAACCAGATGACTGACTATCACACCAACTACCAATGACACGTCTATTACATCAAAGGTGAAATATACATTCCAGCAGATGTTATATATGTGAATGGACAATACTTATTATTTTCATCACAGCAAGACAGTTGCAGGCTGCTTTAGCAATGCAGGACAAACTTGGGTTAAGTCTAGACTGGTTTTAAATCATAGTCCTTCTGATAGTCATAGAATGTGTATTCCATGTCATTGGAATCCGAATTGAGGAGCCTTGCTGTGGCATTATAATGTGTACAGTAGCTTATGATTATAAAGGGATTCCTCTTTAAGGCATAGAGATTTCATGTACATGGTTCATTAAAAAATGCCCCATGCTGGACACATCATGGCAGAAGAGAGAGCCTTTAGATCAGTCCTCCTACCTAGTTAACAATCAGAAAATGAACAAGTAAAGCATTCTTTCAAGTGTTATGTCTATCCTAGGATGAGAGAACACACGGATTGTAACTTTTGTCCAAGGAGAAGCATACATATCTTGCATAATGTGGGAGATGGTTTGGCATATTGGTTAAGGTCTTTGCTTCTCACATGCAAGGTACATGGTTTAATTCTGACTTCAGGTTATTAGCTAAGCTTGTAAAAGTTAACAGATTGATAGCCTAGTATTTACCTATGAATATATAGTGATGTGCCAATATTGGGGCCTTTGCCATGACTACACAGATCTAGTCCATTGCTACTTGAAGCCAATGACAATTGATAGCTGATCCTGCTGTACTCAAAGGCAGCCCATAGTCCAGTGTTTGTAACAACACTCTTGTGTTTCTGGTCTCATTAGTCAGTAGAGGAGAGATACTGTGACAGCTATCAAACATTCCATTAACCACAACAAGACATGAGTCCACTAATGGAAGTGTGGGTCACATTGTACCTGAAGATATTTAAATTGATTCACATTGTTCACTCACTCAAGCCTAAAATACCCTTTTTGTATACTTCAATTTCACACCCATACTGCCTTATGATGTCCAGAAATTTTGTGGGGTTTGAACACTTTAAATACGTGACTCACCCCCAAATAATAGACAGCACTAGAAAGGGGAAGGAGTTATTAGCAAAATGAGACTAAGATTGTTAGTCTAGAGAAATTAATCTTTGCCAATTATTAATCATATTTTCAAATTTATGTTCATATTTTCATAACTGAGAGACCTACATGTTATGGAGTGCATGGTGTGAAACACCAATGTGGGAGTCAGGGCAATTCACTCTCAATGCTGGTTTATATCACACTATATTGGAAATATTGGTAGTTGTTTGCTAGTAATTATGAAAATAGGCAATATTCCATATGTACTTAATAATCCAAAAACCAAGGGCCTTACAAATTGTTTCATGGCATTAAGTGAAACCTTTGATGTTATTGATGAAAACTGTGTTTGATATTTGCACTGTAAGTTGCACATCTTGAGAGATATCCAGTATTATTTGTTTAGCTAATTAAACAATTAAGTATGTTTTCATATTTCTGTAAATATGTCAGTAAACATGTACTTATAGAGGAATTTCATGTCATCATGTGAAAGCTTATGTCTGGTTAATGCAAATGTTCTAACAATATATGTCTAGGTTGTACGGTTTTCAAGGTAGTAAAATGTGTTTGTGAAACTTTACAAAACTTATAATATAAGGTTTCTGTGCATTATACTATATCAGAGATTTTCAACCGGTATGCCGCTGCACATTGGTGTGTCTCAAAAGGTCCACAGGTGTGCCACAAGATTTTTTTTTAAATACTGGTAAACCTTTTCAGATCCCCGATACTTCGAGAGTTCCTGATCCCCATCACAGTTGCCTTACACTGCCATTGGCTGCTGCCTCTCACTGGCTCCCTGTTTGAAAGGCCGTACAGGTGCTGATACAGCTGGTAAGAGATGGTGGATGTAACAGGAATAGCAGGTAAGAATGATGCTGTTTGTCAGTTTGTAATTCCAGTTTGGTTTTTAAGTTTTAAGCATTAAAAATTACATTAAAAAAATTCTTAAAACTTAAAGTCACTCAGTGCTGCACGTGTTCACCAGGGCATGCCTGACTGGCTGCTGTAAAGTGTATGTATACGAGTGTGTTTATGTGAGTGTGTGTGTGTGTGTGTGTGTGTGTGTGTGTGTGTGTGTGTGTGTGTGTGTGTGTGTGTGTGTGTGTGTGTGTGCGTGTGCGTGTGTGTGTGCGTGTGTGCGTGCGTGTGTGTGTGAATGCGTGCATGAAATCAGAATGTATGTGTGTGAAAGCATGTTTTTGTCTGTGTGTGAGTAAATGTGTGCATGAAAGCAGAATGTTTGTGTGCGCAAAAGCATGTTTCTGTCTGCGTGTGAGTAAATGCGTGCATGAAAGCAGAATGTATGTGTGTGAAAGCATGTTTCTGTCTCCCCATGAGAGTGAATGCGTGCATGAAGGCAGTATGTGTGTGAAAGCATGTTTCTGTCTGCGTGTGTGAATGAATGTGTGCATGAAAGCAGAATGCATGTGTGTGTGAAAGCATGTTTCTGTCTCCACGTGAGAGTGAATGCGTGCATGAAGGCAGTATGTGTGTGAAAGCATGTTTCTGTCTGCATATGTGAGTGAATGCGTGCATGCAAGCAGAATGTGTGTGTGTGTGTGTGTGTGTGTGTGTGTGTGTGTGTGTGTGTGTGTGTGTGTGTGTGTGTGTGAAAACAGAAGACATTGTTTGTGTGTATGAGACAGAGTGAATAGTGAGATCAATCGAGCCGTTATTTTACACTCGCTAAGCAGCGCTTTTGCTATTTAGCGAGTGTAAAATAAAAATAAATGAAATCAAAAAAGTATGTGTGTGTGTGTGTTTCTGTCTGCGTGTGTGAGTGAATGCATGCAAGAAAGCAGAAGAGACTGTGGGTGTGTGTGTTTATGTGTGAGCGTGTATGTGTATGTATGTGTGTGTGAAGAGTGATCCCCGGCGGCAGCAGCAGCTTCAATCAGAAGAGGTTTGTTTACCTCATACCTCTCAACCTCTCAGCACAAGAAATCTGGACAGAGCACAAACAACAGGGATAAACAACCAAAAATAAGGACAGGTTTGAAATATTGCTCTTATAAACTTGACTAAGGGAAACAACAGAAACACTTGCAAATGAAACTCAAGATTAGCTGAAGAAATCACTTCCCTGGTATTAAAAGCATGGCTCCATCTGTATCTTGGTATTTGACTCTTCGCTGATTTAAATGCCATACAAAGCATAAGTTTCTTATTTGATGGGTATAATATCATGGCTTTTAATCTTATATTATCTCTAATATTTATTTTACATTGGGTTCAAAAAACACTTGCCTGTGAGAACATCATGGTCAGTGATTTCTGTCTGAAATTAAAACAGAGAGACAGTTCTTTGCTGATAGTGGGGCCTATTTAGTTCAGAGTTGGTTTCTGTAGAATTAAATGCATGTGTTAAAGGCAGCTGGGAGGACAGTATGAATGGTATGAATTTACCAGCGAGGCTATCAATGACATTTTTTAAATCAGTTATACTTTCCCCATTGCATGTAACAGGTGTTTCCTTACTGCTTATATTCCCTTATACACTTGAAATATGTTTTGTTATCAAATGTGAAGTTTGCTAACTTAAACTCATGTCTACTTTTAGCAGTTCTTATTGCAGATCTCAGTTTTAATAGGCTTTTTTATACAGTGAATGGTTCCTTAGGGTGTGGTCATCTTTCTATATAGCCCATCCTTTTTTCTTTATTCTAAATGCTTTAATAATCAATTGTTCTGCTGTTTTACCATTGACATACCTTTTAGAAAACGTATTTTCTAAAGGGACATAATCCTTTTTATTATCTTTTTTTTGATTTGTTATAAAAGATCTCCAATTAAGTCATTACATTCTTTACTTCATATTAGTGGACCGGAGTTCCGCTGTGGCGACTCCTAACCGGGAAAAGCCTAAAGCCACAAACAAACAAACATTCTTTACTTCATATTCTGCCTGTCAGTTTCAGTTCATTACTATATTCTTAACAGCTTCCTAGTCCACAACATAATACCTTCCCTTTGTTGTCATAGTGTTCAGCCATGTTCTGCCTGACAGCACAACCTTATATACTCTCCAGTGACTTATAATCTGAACCACCCATTGGTAGAAGTGTCTTAACTCCAGCTATTTTTAAATCCATGATTGTCGGTGCCACATCTGCAATAAAATCTAATCTTACAGGGATGCCTGCTGTACTAAAGCAGACAAGGTAATATATGAGAACAGCTTTTCCTCACTGGCATCACCTGATATACGTGTTACAGTCAATGTGTGGAGAATGTAAGTCTACATCTCGGAGTATGTTGCTTCCTGTAGCGCATATTACAAATTCTTACACAGACAATGTCCTCTGGCTTTAGAGATGGACTTCTATAAAAGACTACTATTTTAAGTTTCATTTCCCAAGTAATGATAAGTATAGAAATTATTTGAGATATCTGGCTCTTATAAATTTCCATCCCCTGGTATTTGTTGTTTATGAATATGGGTACCCCACCACTTTAACAACACCCCTATAATTGTGAAATCCTTGATGCCTCTTAACACCTGGTGGGGTCTAGACTCTACTGAACCAAGTTTCTGTTATAACACCTAAATTATAATTACGCACATTTAACAGCTATAGCAATTCACCCACTTTATTATTTAGACATCTAACATTCACAGAGAAAGATTTCTAGTACTTTGATGGTATCAGCATTTTAAAGTGCTATCAGTTCTATACCTAAAAAAATCTCTTAGCTATTTTTGAACTTATATCCTACTTATTTCACGTATGACTAAGGTGATGTATGTAATATGAAAAATAGCTATCATTCCCAATTATATATTTCCCAAGATATATATATATATATATATATATATATATATATATATATATATATATATATATATATATATATATATATATATATATATATATATATATATGTGGGGGTTACCCATCTGAAGCATACACTTCCTTATACAACTATTTGTCATACTTGAATATTTTGGTACGTTTTCTCCAAACCTGGTGGACTGAGAGTATATTCACAAAAGACAATTTTACTTTACAGATTTTTGTTTTACATTCAACATCCCATAGCATACACTGTATCTTAGTTCTGACTCTATAAGTAATTGCCCTGATTATAATTATATTGATATATATTTTCAAGGTTGCAGCATCGTTGCATCTCCTTTTCTGATACCAGATAGACAGCCCCGTCTATAGGTCTATGTTAGATAAACGAAAATGCAATCTGTCGAACGCTCATTTGAGTGAATAGTTATAACTTCGAAATTGGTATTGTAGGGGCTGCACTCCCCACACCCCCAGCTAAATATATATTCCTACTCGGAGGTCACACTACAATGAGTAAAAGGCAAATATCCCACTCTTCACTGTACTGCAATCCCAAAATACCACTTCCGATGTTATGATTATTCGCTCATATGAGCGTTCAACAGATTGCGTTTTCGTGTATCGAAAGTAGACCCACTGCACCATGTCAAGGCAATAGTGGCAACCTGACCTTTTGCTTCCCTAGACAGGTTATTTCTCATACCCTTATGCACTGAGACTCAAATAATCAGCACTTGCTCTTTTGCCCTCTTATTTGTCTTCTTATTTAATAACTGTGGTATTACAGAAGTACTAAGTATTTAATGTTGTTTTCTTCCCACGTGATTGATTAGTAACTGTTGCTGGTTCTCAGTATGTATTGGAACAATCTGATATGAGATCCTTCTTCGTCTCCAACCTCTGGCACAATTGCTCTACCACCTTTCTTACATTTACTATTCTTACAGTTTTTTATATGTTTCTTCCACGTATTCCATTTCTGACTTTGAACTGTTCTACTTCACATCTGATTCAGTTGTACGCCTTCTTTCCTTCTTACCCTTTTGGTGACCATTAAACAAATGCTGCCTCTACACCATAATATATAACATTAGTATTAGGTACACTTTGTACAATGTTTTATTCTACATTTGCTATAGCTTTTATATATGTCTCATAATCTGACATATCTAGGATAGCCAAATCATCCACTTGAACTGCCTTAACACTAGTTTGCACACTCACTACATCACACCATTGAATAAGGTAGTCACAGTTATTACATGTTTTGTCGTACTGTCAAAGACTCTAGGATCACTAGTCAGAGTCCACATGCCATGTCCTTCACGTCCTTCACATTTAGGGAGACACCTTCTGTCTAGTAGGCCTTCTAAACAGAACTTGTCAAATTACTCCATATTCATGTCCCCAAATGCACTCAAACAGTAATCATCCAGTTTTATGTCAGTATCTGTTACTTTCTTCTGCTTCTTATTCCCTTCCTTCTACTCTTCCTGCTTCCTCTTTTCAACCTCCTATGGATAAATAGTCTATAGATACTGTAAATATTGGCGATATTGCAATTTTACTACATAATTATATTTTTAAGAGTCATATAGAACTATAACCATTACATAGTATCAGCTTTTTATAATTTATATTCAAATACATTTTCTTTCTTATGTTTTATCAGTGTTTGTTCATTTTATCTATCTTAATGCTTAGGAGAACAAACACAAATACCAACCCTTTCTGTTAAAGAAGTCCCAGTAAAGAAAACCAAAAAATTAATCCAGCAAGACAGAGGGACTCCAAAACGGCCAGTAAAAAAACTTTTATTGTTGACACCACAAGGGCTTTCACAGACTAAGCTGCTTCTTCAGGTAATGTCTATCAAACTAAAAAACTCGCTTGTGGTGTTGATAATAAAAGTTTTTTTTATTGAAACTGGTCATTTGGAGTCCCTCTATCTTGCTGGACTATTTTAATGCTTGTTGTGTCGGTACTTATTCATTTTACTGCAAAATGTGTTCTTCTTTCTGTATACCCCTAGATGACCTGAAAATGAGCTACTTGTACAATGGATAACATATTTAAATAAATAAAAAATAAAATAAAAAATAAAAATGTTTTAAGATCAAATCACAGTCTTGATACATCATTATAACTCAATGAGGTAAAATATTGTGGAAATGCATGAAAGTTGCCTGAAATATCAATAACATCACAAATGTTCCCTTGACAGCAACAGAACTGACCTAACAAGTTAGGAACAGACTTTATTCTGCACCTTTTCTAGGCAAAGAAGAAAATCATGTTTTGTATTGTTCTGCACATAAGCTACCAGTAGACATGTATAAATGTATTAAATTTTGATGCCCCAAATACAGTTCAGGATTATGACAATACTCGTCTTGGCCAATTGCTGAATTGCTTATAGTAGCTTTCTACCAAATTACCATACAGGCTAAGAATGGTTATTCAAATCATTTCCACATACAAGTGTAGCAAACAAAGGCAGCAAAGGGACACTTAACTTCACATAACTGCTTTGATAGCTGTTAAGTTTTGCAGACCTATAAATCGACTACTGACCAGCTTTGCCTTACTCTAAGCAATCTTCTAATTTACATCAAGGCTTTTTCTGTACTCATTAAGTGAAGAAAATTTTGACTGCTTAAATCTTCAAGACTGTTTATTTAATTATTTAATTTATTTGTTTTTGTTAATTGGAATAACACTGCTGATACTGGCCCATTTTCAGATAGGACTTGATGGTGGTGGTAGTTTATCCACCAAATCAATAAAGAAAACACCTGTATAATAAAATATGCAAAAAATGTACACAATAACAAACAATATAAGTAACGTTGCACTGTCCAAAAAGCAGAAAGCAAAGCAATTGTATTAAATGAGACATGATAGAAATGAAGGTGCGTAATACATACTGCATTAAGCTAAGTACTACAGAAAGAAGATGTCACAGCTGACTGACCTGGATATCTTACTTTTTTTTTACAGTTTTTACTGGGGCTAAAAGTCAGGTGATATATACTGGTTTACAGTAAGAAAACATAAGCATTTTACAAGTATGTAGTTGCTGCAGTTGAGATATAGTCATCATGCTGGAGAAGTTATAGGCTGGGTAGTTGCATTGATTTGCAGACCTGAGTTATGTGCTAGGTCCTTATCAGGTTAGCATGTTGGAAAAAGTTAGACTTGTTTATAGCAGTTAATGTGTGAATGTAAGGTATCTAGATGTAATAACTTCTAATGGCATCAGACTTAAGCCTTTAATACTGACACTGGTGTATATAAGCTGGTTGGCCGCAGATTTAGCTCTTTTCTTGTAGTTGTTCCCATATCAGTGAATACACTTTTTTAGATTACAACTGACTGGAATTCCACACAGTTTTAAGGTAAAAGTAAGGCCTTACTATTTTATGATTTAAATCTGGAAGTAGATGGATTTTTATTCTATATAGGGCTCCAAGTTTTTGTTACGTTACCTCACTGGAACATGTAGGTGTTACTGAAAGTTCAGGTTATCATCTATATTGATTCCAAGATATTTCCACTTATGAACATTTCAACAGTGCTTGATGATCCAAGGAAAATAATTTGGTCTGGCATGTCCTTCATCTGTTGCAACTGCGTTCTAAATATGATCACATTGTTTTTCTTTTTTCTTTTCCTTAAGAATAAGTTTGCTTTGTTCAAGCCAATCATTGAGGTAATTGGAAACCTCTTGGATCTCATGGAGCTGTACCAGTATACTGTTTGCCCTCTGGGTGAGTGTGCAGTCGTCTGACTAGTGTATCAAGTGGATACCATTTGTATGCTTAAGCACCGACTTTGTGAATATCAACAAAACTATAGGACCCCAGGATTTATCCTTGTAGTAAAGTTGTATTGGATAAAAGGTGTGATACAGACAGGTTTGCTCCCTCTGACCTAATTTCCAGGTATTTTGTATACTATATAATTGCTGGTATACAATAGCATATGACTTATAGTCTGTTTAACAGTATGAAATTGTTAACTACATCAAAGGTTTTAGAAAATGCTTCATATAAGGCTGCTGATTAACACTTTTTGCCACCATTAAAAGATGCATATTCTGTAAGATGCATGAGGGTTGTTTGGGTGCTCTGGCCAGCTCCGCATCCACACTGAAGGTAGCACATAGATTTAATTTTTTAAGTAATAACTTTTATTGGTGGACTGTACATTCCAGTATTTTAGAAGCTGATGAGTACATGGTTTCTTACCTTTTAAACAGAGGAAACACCATAACCTTTTGCTGTGTTTTCGGAAGTCAAACTTTATGGAGGCTTCCTTGATAAGTATTATTAGTAAAACAATATATGAGACTAATTTCTTTAAGTATGCATATGGGAAGCTGTCCATGGGCACTGAGCATTAGCCTGCTATTTTATAGCATGTTTTCACATTGTGACTGCTCTAGGCATAAATGTAAGTTGGAGATGGCCTGCATTTCAGATGTCATATGTAAGGGCATAAATTTAAGCCTGTCTCTTGGAAAAACAATGTTGAATAATATATGGCAGATACTCTGCAAATTTATTTGCTACTCATTGTGAAAATAGAAATCTAACATTTCCTCCTTGGTGTTATTGGTTTTGCCATGAAGTTTGTTTATGATATTTCAAAAGCCTGCTTGGTTGTTGAGATATCTTTCTTGTAGTGCAGAGAAATAATTTTTTGTTTGTATAAAGAAGTGTCAACACTTATTTCTTATTTCTTTGCATTTGCCAAGGATCATGTATGTTTCCCAGTGCATTATCCCTGTTGGTCATGTATTCCCTTACCAATTAATTAATTGACAGGAGAGTATTATTCAAATCCTGATTTTCCTGAGTGGTGCATTTTTTCAAGATTGTTTGTGTCTTTCGTTTTTTTTCGGGGTTGCCACAGCAGAACTCCGGTCCGCTAATGATTGGCAGTAGAGTTTTACGTGCTGGCTTGTCGGGCCTAACGTTTCAAGATAACGGTGAGAATTAAGTTGAACAAAGTAAGCTTGCATTTATTTAAATCATTTCCTTGCATAACTTAAGGATTTTTCATTTCCTTTTTTACAGGATGATGCTTATGTGCTCATACCTCCCAACTTCTTATCCCAGGAAATCTGGACACAGCCTCACATAATGGGGGTACAAAGGCCCAAAAATACAGACTGATTTTAAATATTGCTCTTATAAACTTAGAAAGTTGCTAGAATAACAGGGCATGTATTAAAATGCGTGTTCTAAAGGGTGTGAAGTCTGAAACTCAACTACATGATATTATTTACTTATTTCATTCCTGAGATCACTCCCATGATTAATCAGAAAGCCAACAATTTTATGAGGAACAGATCAAAATTTTGAGGCAAAAAGCTGGACATTCTACAAAAATCTGGACAGCTGAGAGGTATGGATGTGATGGATTTTAATGACCTTTTAGAGAATATATTCTCTTGTACCAGTATCACAATTTGTTGTAAATAACTGCTGGATTCAGCATCATTTTACCTTACTTTTCGAAGGGAACATCCATAACTGCATAACATTTTTTCAATGTTATGATGTGGTTATGCATAGTGCATGCTACTTATAATTCTCTTTCTCTCTCATCCTTCCCCTGTTGCTATAATGCTGCAGCTATGACCAATGCAGTCAACATTTCATACTGATAAAGCCTTTTTTCCCTTTTAACTTCTCAAGCATGCCTGCTGTTACTGGGTTAACTATTCACTGAGTAATAACTGCTGCTGTTAATGTTACATGTATTGCAAAGTACTATATATATAGCATGTATTGCTTTCTTCACATTGACTAATGGATAACACTCAATATATGTCAATAAAAACATTATCCAGAGTAACTGCCATCTTTAGCATGTAATTTTGTAAGTGAAAATAAACAATAATGGTTGCAGGGAATTTACATATCATAGCTTTGTTTCTGCCTTTGTGTTGCAAAGATGCACAGTTGTATGTGGGAAGTTTTAGACCCAGATTATCAGAACAACCAGGGATTCTACATGATTTAGATTAGGCATAAAGGGTGAAAGATGCCTTTTAGTCATTTCTATCAACGAGTAAGATTCTCACCCTTGCAATGAGTGGAACAGTTTAATATGCTTTCTTGTATAAGCTCAGAGAATGCATGCATTTTTTGCTAAGTGATTGACCAAAAACATTTAACAGTTTGTTGCAAATTGGGCAAACTGACATCAGCAGATCTGGACTCCTTGAAAAGAGGAGTGTTGTTGATTTTTTTAGTGAAGTCGGATCAACTTTTGTAAACATACAAAGTTGCCCATCACTGAAATATTACTAACTGCTGTTTTCATTGATATATACCCTCCCTCTCTTTTCTTCTTTATCACTTACATGCCTACCCATTCATACACTCCCTTGTTTACCCATTTATTTTTGGCACATTTTCACTGTTATTAGACTGGATTACATGCATATTATTTCATTTAAACTCCACGTATCCATACAAATTATTTAATGCTACAACAGCTTGTTTGTACTAACTCCAGATAGCTAAATAAAAGTAGTGATTACAACATAAGGGATGTATTCATTGGTCACTGATGTCACCCAACGTTATAGGAAATCTGTCTAGTCCAGGAAAGCTACCAAAGAGAAACACCCCCTTAAAGTGAGTTACTGCTAACATCTCTCTCATTGCAGGTGCTCTTTAAATAGCATGCTGGATTATTTGTGGGTTTTTTCCTACGTAGAGATACAGTGTGCTTCTAAATGGGACTATTTCAGCTTTCCTCAAGTCTCTAGAAGAGCACAGAATAGTTTAGCCAGACGCTACATATACCTTTATGTAGTGTGTTTTAAACTGCGACCGCAACTCATTTTTTCACAAGTATACTGCTTGTACACAAGCTGTGTTGGAGAAGTTCTGTGTGTCATGACAAATAGGTGAATCCGGTTTTACTAAAGCTACATTTATAGACATTAAATTACCAAAATAATATGGGTTTAAACAAAATCATTACATAAAAAATTGTGTTACTGTAAGAGGGAAAGTTTCCCCTGTACCTGTCATGTATTACCACTGCAATATCATATTGTCTTGAGAAAGATGGAGTATTAAATAGTCCATCTTTCTTGAATGTGTGCAACCTCAGAGTTACAATATACAAGAAAGGAGGGTGCAAAGGGGTTTGCTCCCCACACAACACAGTTGCTGCATACCAATATAATAAATATGAATGATGCGGAAACATGTAATTTGCAATTTCATTTCAGTGAATGCTGACTCACTGAATCAGCATTTGATGAGCCGTCCATTCCAGTGTTATCTTGTAAGAGATTTCTTTCTTGCTTTTCTTCTTTAAATTTATTATTTTATATGCCATTTACTTTTTTCAAGGATTTCAGCGGTAAAAGTTTTCTAATATGAGGAATTTTTTAAAGGCATGGCATTTTCTACATACTAGAGTTAAGTTTCAGCACAGAATAGTGTTTACGTTTATGATGAATCACTGATTCCTTTTCTTGTTTACATTTTAGGATTTTAGTAGGAGCACTGTGTCATGTCTTACAGAGGTATAAAGTTACTTCTTACTTGCCTTACATAGGTGTTAAATTAAGCCTCAATTACTTCTTACTTGCTTTACAAAGGTCTATAAGCAGTAATAGGCTAGCTGCCCTTGCAGGCCATTTTAAGTCTGTCATTTTGGTATAAGGTATCTCTGGGGGAGTTCCAGTTGTTGCATGTGTCTGGACCGATACTTGCCAGAGAAATAAATATCATAGATTAATTATTTCTTACATAGCGTGCAACAAGTCCAAACAGCTGTTAGCCTTTTTATCCTAACCTGTGAGGATATCCTGTTTCTAATTCAAACTATCTCTGTGGTACAAGGTGTAAATGCACTGACTTTAGAGCTAAAACACAGGTGATCCAGGGTTCAAATCCAGATAAAACTTATACTACTGGCAGTCGGTGCAAAGTTTAAGGTTGTGAGCTATAGTTGCTGTGTACAGAGTTTGATTCTTTTGACTCTCATTTACCTTCTGACAGGCTGGTATAATGGTTAAGGTGTTTGCCTCACAGGCACAAGTACAGGGTTTGATTCTCACCTTTGAAAAGGACATTGCTTAGGCTTAAAATGACCCACAAGGGCAGCTAGTCTAGGGCAAACCTATAATCTGTCAACTCATTACACTCCCAAAAACATGTTCCCATATACCTCTCTCTCTCTCAGGGGGGGGGGGGGGGTTGGTATACAGGTCAAAGTCTTCACCTCATAGATACAAGATGCAGGGTTTGATTCTGAGCTTGAGTTATTGGCTAGGCTCAAAATGGCCCTTCAGGACAGTTAACCTCATGTGAATCTATGAATCAAATGAATGCTATTAAAAATAGCATGTCCTTTGTACTGCTTCTGTTATCAAAAGATAAAAAAGAGCTCTTCAGCAGTGTCTGTGTCCTATCCACCACAAGAGGCATATTCAATTCCATGGTATATATTACAGTTTAAAACAGAACTGGACCCAAAAACTGAAAAGAGATATGTTTTTCAGCATATCTTGAACTTTTCACCATTACTAATATGTCTGTATCAAAGTAAGTGTCTGTCATTATTTTCTAATTTTTTATTCCCCAAAATGCCTTAAAAGGGGGTTGCCATGGATAGCATGATGCTGTTTTGCAGTCAACGCCTTTGTCTTCCTGATGTCATTTTACAGGGACAAACACATCCTTGGATGAGAAGATCTTTACCTTGTTTTTTCTTTCTCATCAGCTTAAAACAATATTGTGACTGCCTACTTTTTACTGTCAACATTAATCTTCATTTCTAATTACCATGCTTGCTTGGATTATATATAGTTGAGGGGGGTGTGAGGGCACAGCTAATTTGGTTTTATATTATATTTCACCAAAAGCATCAGAACAATACATTTTAAAACATAGACATGCATACTTAAAACACCAATGACTAACTCTTTCTAGAAAACAATATATACCCAAACTAATTGGCGGGCTACTCCTCCATACCCCCCAATATGGGGGGCTCTGCCCCCCAACTATATATATATATATATACTAACTCCAAGATAACACTACAGTGAAGAAAGGGCATATACCTTTTACTTGCCTTACAGTACTCTTCACAGTGCTAGCGCTTCACTTCAGTGAAATGAGTTTTCAGTAATTTGAGCTTTCAGCGATTTGGTCAGGGTGAATTCAAATTCAGTGAAATGAGTTTCAATGAAACAAAGTAGACACGCACATATATATATATATATATATATATATATATATATATATATATATATTTAAATATATACACACACACACACACACACACACACACACACACACACACACACAGATGCACATGAATGCACATTTTTAATACTAAACTAAACTAAACATGGTTGTTGCCTTAAGGTATGGACTGTGAGTCATAGTCAGCACTGGGAAAATGTTAACTACCCTACACAGATAGGGAAATTTGCCCTTCCCTGAAACAATATGATTCATAGACATGCATGCCACTGGTTGACATGTAAATACAGTTAACTTGACTATAAATTGCTCAGACGAGCATAGAAACAACTGCCCAGCTGAACACCCTATAATTCATCCTATTAATTCATGCTATACCTGTACAGACATTGTCTAGACACATACACATCTGCACATCCAGAGTACACAGTAACATATGCAAGTGCACACCCACCCACACACACAATGATATACACAGACATGCAGACATATACCACACCACACAATGATAGATAGACACATTCAGAACAAGCATTCTTTAACTACCATATTGGCTAAAGTAGGTTAGATGATAAGAGTTGCTGTAGTTCATGTCTCTGCTCGTCAACCTACCTTGTCTAATAGTAAAGAACACACTTAGACATAATAAAACTATATCACTGTCTCACATAGACACACACACTTGTATATCCTCAAACACACACACACACACTCTACTTACTTGGAAAAAACATGCAAAGTTGCTCTGCACAGATTGTCTCCCGTTGAAATGTAGAGGTTTACAACTGCCACGTACACATCAGCATTTTGTGAGTTGCTTTACATGGATACTGCATAAAATGGACACATCTATGAATCACCAAATTGACATTTTCCTGTGTCCTATACCATGATGTTAAAATACCCCACCACCACCACCAACTGACACACTTACATGCAGTGAGACTTTGCTGTTGGGCTACAGGGGAATTATGAATTGGGACATCCTTGCAGAGTGTGCAGCACTTGAACAACCAAGCAGTTTTATGTACTTTGCACACCTAGGAATCCCAGACATGGTGATCAGGTTTCAACTATCTGCAAAGTCAGGAAAAACTCTGAAACAAAAGGAGAAAATGTTAAGGTCATAATAATTCTGTTTCCCCACTGCAGTTATCTGTATAGTACCAAATTACCTGCTTTGTGGTGCAGGACATTTTAAAAACAGAGATCTTTTTTTGTTTTATCTTTTTACTTTCTCAACACTTGTTCATTTTAATTCCCATTAATTTGTCTTGATGTTTCTGCTGAATAAAAAGTAATATGGAAGAGAAAAACTGAACAAAGGACACAGACTAAAAGAGCGAGGGAAAGAGAGAAAGTGAATGAATTTCTCAGTAGTGACACCAGTATGGAATGCCGAAGTTACTGGGTTTGAGTCCCAGAAGGCGGATGTTATTTTCCTAACATAAATCTGATTGTAATTTCTCAGATGAAATATATTTCGTATCAGGAGAAAACACAAAAATATTTTTCCCAACCAGTCTGCCTCCAGACATTTCTACCTCCCTGCTTTTTATATAAAAGAAATCTCATTTACTATCTCAAAAAAGCATTAATGCTGCATTCATCTAACCTCCACCTTAATGTTTTCATTCCATCACATCTGCTATTTTCTTTTTTTAGTTCATCTATTGTTCTTTCACCGAAGAATTTTCCATTTATTTTCTGTAACATTGCATTGCAATGATTGTACTTTTAACTAGCACAGCATAATGGATTCTATCAGCACTCATTTCATAGTTTCAGGTTTAAATAGGCCTTTATGGAGATAAAGACAGAAATAATTGTTGTTTCCCTTTAGAGGTTCAGTAAGTAGATGGGTCATTATAGATGTTTGAATACTACATTATTTTCATAAAAGGTTGCATCTTCAATTTTGTGAAATAACATTTAAAGCTTTTTCTCTCTAACACCACCTCTGCCAGGACAGGACAAGCTGTTAGCCAGTTTTAAACCTGTCACAGGACAGTGTGGTGTGATGCAACAGAAGCAGTCACTTTCAGCAGCTTTCGAAGTACAAACAGAATGTACCAGGGTACGAAAATACCTCTCTTCTTCTTACCTCGAGAATCAGGGACAAAGCTGAAAAATAATGACAAACAAACGCCCAGAATATCAGGGGCATATTTTAGGTATTGCTCGTATACATTTAGAAAGTTGTTAGAACAAGTTTTGCATTGAAGTGTATTTTCTGAATGGTATGAAATATGAATCCTAAATGTCTGTCATTATTTATTGACTGCAGTCCTCAACAGTTTGCCAGAAAATCTCAAAATTTTATGAGGAAAATACGAGGTAAAAATCGGGGCATTCTGGGAAATCAGGGACAGTTGAGGTATGGCAAAAATGTAATCAAAATGTACATGACCGTGTTAGACAAAAAGACACCTGCAATGATTTTCTAACAAAAAATAAAAAAATACCCTGTAACAAACATCCGGCAGCACTGTTGTATAGTGTTGGCCATAATATCCATTCTGACATGATAAATCTGAAAAGTACACACTGAAATCCCAGTTGTTTCTGTTTACATGTACTAAGGGGAATATGCAATGATGCTAAAGGTAGGGACAACAAGTACCTATACAAAGGCAAGGAGTGTATTAAATGCAGAAAGCAGCTATAGATGAGTTTGTGTGCCACAGCAGTACATGTGACTTAGTTTGGACTTTATAAGCCCTTGCTGTATATTGGGTTTAAGGCAGCAGACCAAGAGATTACTACACAGCAAATGTTATTCCTTCTCAACACAAGGCCTGGCTGAACTTACTATAATTCATTCACCCCCTTCAACTTAGATCACACTCGCAATCCTCTCCAGTGTCCTACTCCCCTCCTTTTTGCTTTCCCACTACCTTACCTAATTTAATTCATCTCTGCACTCCTTTCCTCTTTCCTCCCTGCTCACCTAAGCTACCTGAAGACATCTTACTATGCACCCTTCTTATAATCTCCTCCTCTCCATCCTTCTTCATTCTATAACCATAATATGAGCACCTCTCTTACTAAGACACCCTACCCTGCACCCTTCTTATAATCTCCTCCTCTCCATCCTTCTTCATTCTATAACCATAATATGAGCACTTCTCTTACTAAGACACCCTACCCTGCATCCTTCTTATAATCTCCTCCTCTCCATCCTTCTTCATTCTATAACCATAATATGAGCACCTCTCTTACTAAGACACCCTACCCTGCATCCTTCTTATAATCTCCTCCTCTCCATCCTTCTTCATTCTATAACCATAATATGAGCACCTCTCTTACTAAGACATCCTACCCTGCACCCTTCTTATAATCTCCTCCTCTCCATCCTTCTTCATTCTATAACCATAATATGAGCACCTCTCTTACTAAGACATCCTACCCTGCACCCTTCTTATAATCTCCTCCTCTCCATCCTTCTTCATTCTATAACCATAATATGAGCACCTCTCTTACTAAGACATCCTATCCTGCACCCTTCTTATAATCTCCTCTTCTCCATCCTTCTTCATTCTATAACCATAATATGAGCACCTCTCTTAATAAGACATCCTGCCCTGCACCCTTATTATAATCTCCTCCTCTCCATTCTTCTTCATTCTAAAACCATAATATGAGCACCTCTCTTACTAAGACATCCTACCCTGCACCTTTCTTATAATCTCCTCCTCTCCATCCTTCTTCATTCTATAACCATAATATGAGCACCTCTCTTACTAAGACACCCTACCCTGCACCCATCTTATAATGTCCTCCTCTCCATCCTTCTTCATTCTATAACCATAATATGAGCACCTCTCTTACTAAGACATCCTACCCTGCACCCTTCTTATAATGTCCTCCTCTCCATCCTTCTTCATTCTATAACCATAATATGAGCACCTCTCTTACTAAGACATCCTACCCTGCACCCTTCTTATAATCTCCTCCTCTCCATCCTTCTTCATTCTATAACCATAATATGAGCACCACTCTTACTAAGACATCCTACCCTGCACCCTTCTTATAATCTCTTCCTCTCCATCCTTCTTCATTCTATAACCATAATATGAGCACCTCTCTTACTAAGACATCCTACCCTGCACCCTTCTTATAATCTCCTCCTCTCCATCCTTCTTCATTCTATAACCATAATATGAGCACCTCTCTTACTAAGACATCCTACCTGCACCCTTCTTATAATCTCCTCCTCTCCATCCTTCTTCATTCTATAACCATAATATGAGCACCTCTCTTACTAAGACATCCTACCTGCACCCTTCTTATAATCTCTTCCTCTCCATCCTTCTTCATTCTATAACCATAATATGAGCACCTCTCTTACTAAGACATCCTACCCTGCACCCTTCTTATAATCTCCTCCTCTCCATCCTTCTTCATTCTATAACCATAATATGAGCACCTCTCTTACTAAGACATCCTACCCTGCACCCTTCTTATAATCTCCTCCTCTCCATCCTTCTTCATTCTATAACCATAATATGAGCACCTCTCTTACTAAGACACCCTACCCTGCACCCTTCTTATAATCTCCTCCTCTCCATCCTTCTTCATTCTATAACCATAATATGAGCACCTCTCTTACTAAGACATCCTACCCTGCACCCTTCTTATAATCCCCTCTCTCCAACCTTCTTCATTCTATAACCATAATATGAGCACCTCTCTTACTAAGACATCCTACCCTGCACCCTTCTTATAATCTCCTCCTCTCCATCCTTCTTCATTCTATAACCATAATATGAGCACCTCTCTTACTAAGACACCCTACCCTGCACCCTTCTTATAATCTCCTCCTCTCCATCCTTCTTCATTCTATAACCATAATATGAGCACCTCTCTTACTAAGACATCCTACCCTGCCCACTTCTTATAATCTCCTCCTCTCCATCCTTCTTCATTCTATAACCATAATATGAGCACCTCCCTTACTAAGACATCCTACCTGCACCCTTGTTATAATCTCCTCCTCTCCATCCTTCTTCATTCTATAACCATAATATGAGCACCTCTCTTACTAAGACATCCTACCCTGCACCCTTCTTATAAACTCCTCCTCTCCATGCTTCTTCATTCTATAACCATAATATGAGCACCTCTCTTACTAAGACATCCTACCCTGCACCCTTCTTATAATCTCCTCCTCTCCATCATTCTTCATTCTATAACCATAATATGAGCACTTCTCTTACTAAGACATCCTGCCCTGCACCCTTCTTATAATCTCCTCCTCTCCATATTCAGTTCAGTTAACTGTACCTCTCTTAGCACAAGAAATCTGGACAATGCCAAAATAATGGGGGGACAAATGTTCAAAAATAGGGACAGATTTTAAATATTGTTCTTACAGACTAAGAAAGTTGATAAAAATAACATGTTTGAATTAACCCCATTTTCTGAAGGATATGAAGTCGGAATTCAGTCCTTGGTTAGTTACCAGCAAATCACAAATTTTATGAGAAACGACCAAAAATAAACAAAAATCTAGACCTTCTGTGAAAATCTGAAAAACTGAGAGGCATGGATTTAACTGGGTTTGGTGGGGGTATGAAGTTTGCTAATGTATCACTGAGGAGTAGGTGGTTTGTCTTAGAGAACTTTCTAAAGGTACCTTGAGTGGAAGTGTTGTCTGGTTTCAATTTATTTAGAAGGAGATGGCTTTATGGTCAGACCTAAGAAGTGATTACGATACACAAGGGATGGTACAGGATGCCCCCATATTAGTAAGGACAAGATCCAAGATGTTGTTCCTCATAGTAGGCGTATTGACTAACTGTTCCAGGGCATTTGTAATGTCAAAGTCAAGGAACCTCTGGGCTTGTGCACTAGTGGTGGTGTCGATTTCCCAGTCTATAATTGGATGGTTTAGATCAGCTAGGAAAATGCTATTGAGTTTAATACTGAGTGAGTCTAGTTCCTGTAGGTGGGTTCTATGGCTTTTTTAGATCATAGAGGGAGTTCACAGCTAGATAATATGTGATACTGGACCTTTCTGATAGTTATTTGGATGTGAAGAAGTTCTAGTGCATCTTGCTGCTTTAATAGCTTTGATGTGAGTCTCTTCTGGATGTAGATCGATACACCTTCACCTTTTTTCCCCTTCCCACTCAATAGCTCATCTAAACATGTGAAATGTGTTATAACCCTGCACAGATAGAGTTTTCACCACTATTTTAACCCACGTCTCAGTCACTATTCAGGCATCTTCATCCTCCAGGGAGAGAAGGGCTTGTAGGGAGTCAAGTTTATTGTTTAGGCTCTTAGCATTGATCAGTAACACCTTTGTATTTTTCTTTGTTTGCTTCATTATGTTGGTAAGTTTACCAGGCTGGCATTGTCTGAAAAAAGCACTATGTGGTGGGCAATGTTTTTGCCAATAATCAAATCCCCAGAGGAGACAAATGCAGGCCACCCCTAGCAAAGCATCATTGTCTGTCAATCATATCCTCCCAGGACCGTCTTTGAATGACACCAAAATCAAAGCCAATTACTGAAGTCAATTATATTTTGCTCATATTGGCATATCATCCATGGAGAGGGGAGAATTATGCTTGGTGCTAAGCTGATACTGGCCTGGTACACATACTCTATGAGAGCTCCATCTCATCTCTCTTCATGCAGTCCAGGTATGTACATCTTTAGTCATTGAAATCAGTTTACTATCAAAATCAAGAATCACAGTTCATTGTGTATTTACTTAGCTGAAAATAAATATCAAAATGAAAAAAAGTTATGTCAACAAAATGATGACAGCAGTAATGTCGATAATTTGCAATTTGATATTATCGACATTACCCAGGTTACTTTGATGTCTGGTGATTTTCTAATTACATTTTGCATGGGGACAAGCCCCCCCTCCCTGCACCTCCCCCCACACACATCTCCTGCATATTATATATACAAACTCCGAGATCGCACTACAGTGAGGAAAATGGCAAATTTCCTGATCCTTGCTGTAGTGTGATCTTCAATCAGAACATCAACATCATATGAACGAATGCACACTAGCATTCGCTAAGGTGGATTCAAACATTTTCAGATCGGCATTACGGAACTTAGGAAACATGCATTTGGCCATCCCACTTTCACATAACTGCCATTCCACATTTTGATAGTAAACCATTGAAATCCACATGTACTTTGACAGAGTCATACGGGTGTTTGTTTCTCAAAGACTTGAGTGTATGTATGATCTGATGGATGCTGGCACCAGACAAGCAGCTATCACTCTTTCCTTTCTCAGCTTGGGAAAAGGTACATCTGTATGTTTTACAATGGTGTTACCTATAAATAGAATGCTTGGTTTGGTAGATGCTTGCCTTACAGGCTCAGCATCCATGTCTTTGGGACTCCTTGTGGTATATGAGGAGGGAGGCTTAATTAGCTGAGTATACTTTGTACCTGTGTTGCATTTTGGAGGTCTTTGAGCCCATAATCTTCTTGGTTAGGAGCCTTTAGGACTAGTCTAGTTGTTTGATGCCTCTAGTGCTGTACATCACAAAGGTGGGGGGAATTACACTCAGTGATTGGTCTTATCAATAATGAATATAAGGCAATGACAACTTTTTTAGATCTAGTTGATATATCCTTGGGGTTCCCATTCAGAAGCCTGAAACATCATAAGCCTGAAAAAAAAAAAAAAAAACCAAAAAAAAAAAAAAAAAATAGAAGAAAAAAACTCAAAATCCTGAAAGCCAAAAATCAAAGAAAAAAAATCCTGAAACTCAAAAAAAAAAAAAAAAAAAAAAAATATACAATGTCATGTGTGCTATTGTTATATTGTTAGCCCTGTGGTATTAGGTCATGGGGTGGGGTAAGTGGTAAGGTTTTTTTTTTTTTAGTTTAGGTTAGAAGCGTAGGTTTAGTTAGTTAGGCAGGGTGTTAGGGCATGTATTAGGCATGTATGACAAATATGGTTAGGCTTTAGGTAGTGAGTTAGGTTTAGGGGAGGTAGTGGTGAGGTCGGGTAGGTGGCGACCAGGGGTTAGGGTAGGTCAGGGGTAGTTGGTAGATATGAATATCTTAGCATTATTATATTATTCATTTTATTGTTTTTCATTTTTTTTTTCTTGCAGGATTTTTTTTTTTTTTTTTTGGTTTTTTTTTTTTTTTTTTTTTTTTTGTTTTTTTTTTTTTTTTTTTTCAGTTTTTTGATTTTGATTTTTTCATTTTGATTTTTTTGATTTGTCAGGCTCATCATTGGCTATTGGCTATGCACAGCAATAGGATTTTCTGACAACCGTTGCTACATAATGATGAAAGGAGAGGTCATTCTCAATTCTCAATCCACGATCCAAGGTTCCTGACTACATTGTCATTCTATAGTGGGTTACTATCTGTAGTGTATATTGTGGGAAGGAGTTGTTTGCCATTGTAATGATACTACACTTTTTTTGCATTTAATTTAAAGCCATTTTCAGTACATCAGGAATTTACCAAGGTAAAAGTCTTCTTAAGTAAATCTGCTAAAAGAATTGTTATACTGGAAATAATAAGGTGTACAACTGGTTTGCCATTTTCAAAATCATCATGTATGAATTCTGCAGAAAACTGGCATTCAATAGGGTCATCTCTGATTCTATGAGAGCTATGAGGTCATCGCCTACAGACACACCCTCACTCAACAGTATCAGACAACAGATTCAGAACACAGGCATGCAGTTAGTTTATTTTAAGAATTCAGCATCATAATCTAGGCATCTTTTATTTTTTATTTTTTGTTGTTGAAGTTTAAACATTCTTTGGATTCTTTGGGAACCATCTATTGAAAGTTGTACTGGAAAATGGAAAGGAAGTAAGAAATCCTAGAAAATTGTAAAATAATTACTGTTTTTCAATTAACAGAGGGAAGAACTCATGAAAAGGATATAAATATTTTATTAGGTAAAGCCAGCAGCCTGAGAAACAAAATGATCTGATTCTTTTGAACATTTAGTGAAGTGAACTGAAAGCGTTTATATCACGTTATCGAAAGATGAAAATACTGAATGCTATTTCATCGAACCTAAAATATCTAAACCACATAATATCGAACATTCAGAACAGCAAATTTTTTCCTTGGGAAAAAAATCGCTATTCCGAAACACATACACACAACACATGCACACCTAAAATACATCAATACACACACATACACTTATAATCCTACAACTAACCCTACACTAAACTATACATACACTACTATCTATCCACTTACCTTAACCCAAACCCTAACCCTAAGGTCTGTCATTATCGCACACTCACCTAACCGTGCCCTAACCCTGACTCACTTAACCCACCCCTAAATCTAATTCACCTAACCTGCGCCCTAACCCTAACTCACCTAACCCGCGCCCTAACCCTAACTCACCTACCCACGCCCTAATTCTAACAACCACACAATCATACACTTACCTGAACCCGACCCGTAAATCTCCACCACAGCGCTGAAAATAGCGAAGCCACCGAACCAGCCAACCAAATTCTTTCCCTAGGAAAGAATTCTGTGTTCTGCAGCTTCGCTATTTTTTAGCGTTGGATTAAAACGGGTCGATATTAGAACATTCAAAGTTTTAAAACTTTGATGTTCTGACATAGACCCAACTGAAAGAGGTGTTGTCATCACTGGGGAGATGAGTGCCACATAGCAGACAAAGAGGAGCACAGAGGTCCCAGTATTTAGGATTCTTAGGATGAGCAGCTTGAGTAAGGGAGTTGGAAGAGCATCTCTGTTTATGAAAGAAATAAAGTGCATGACATCGAAGAGGGAGAGATGCTACAGAGAATGATGGGGGACTGACACAGATACCAGCATTAAATGTGAAGGACCTGCAATGGAGAGTGATTGTAGGCGGACTGTAAACTCAGGGAGCCTAGAATAATGAAAGGCCTAAGCAGTGTGTAGGATAAAGGCAGGGAACAGTGATGGGAGGATTACCATCAGTGTATCTAGAGGATCTTACTCCTTTTGTAAACTGGGAATGGATATCGCAAATGTCTTATTGCAGACGATAATCAACAACAAGGTGGGGGCTTCCAAAAATGGTAGCATACTTCATTAACATTAATCAATCCAAAGAATAAAAAAGGTAGAAACAAAGGTATTAACACATATTTTAGTATCATAGAAAAGATGATAGCTATAAACAGAAACAGAAGTCAGGAGGGGTTGGAAGCAGGGGACATGGGTTTTGAAACTGTGGCAGAAGCTGAAATGGCATATATGGAAGACACAATTGAGAAAGACATTTATTTATTTTTATTTGGCATTTGATGACCGGGAAAGTCCAACTGGGACAGGAACCCATTTTCAGAGGAGGCCTGGGGAGAAATGCTCCACAAACTAGTACAGTTAACAACATATAAAACATTTAAGAAAGCATTTGTTCAGTTGATTTACCTTTACATTAGAGAAATACAAAGTAAATATATTTGACTTATAGAAGGTAAAACATTTCATTAGCATTTTTGTTTGATAATTACAAAGTAAAACATTTGACAGGTGTAGGTGGCATGATCAATTCATTTACATACAGGTGAATAGTTTCCAGTGTTGCAAGATAGCTTGAATGGCATAAAAGTAGTTAGGTTTCAATGTCTGAAATCACTGGCAGCTTACAGAAAGCAAAGCTGGTTAGTATATCTAATTTGAAAATTTGGAAGGCTAGAGGTATAGTTCTAAACAGAGTTATTCTAGTTTGTTTAGGTAATCCGTAAGTAGACCTTTGTAGAAGAATGCAAAGGTCAAGTTGGAATGGGTAATGAGTGGGATTTGGTGTTAGTCAGGGAAAAGAAAGGGATAGCTTAAAGAGGGGAGGAGGGGAGTATAGAGGAGGGGAGAGGAAATAAAATAAGTATTTTGGGAGTTGGAGGGGAGGAGGGAAGGTGGAGTGGAAACAAACTTTCTGGGTTTATTTGAAGCAGGTGCAGATATTTGTTTCTATGAGGTGTTTTTTTAGTATGAGTTTGAAATGTTTGTGGTTAGATGTTGCCCTAATGTGTGATGGTAAGTCATTCCAGAGTTAAGCTACTGTGTAGAAATATAGACATTGACCGGCTTTTTTCTTTGGCCTATGTAAGGTTACTAGTGTGTTCATATCAGAGGGTCCTGGTAAGTAGGTAGGTTTGGAGGAGAGTGGGGTTGATATATTACTTTGTGTGCCATATTAAGTTGTTGGTGGTGTAAAAGGTGTGGTAGTTGGAGCCAGTTAAGGGTTTGGAGAAAAGTGCAGTGGTGACTGTTGTGAGGGTCATTTATAGCAAATTTGGTGATCTTATTATAGCAGGATTCCAATTAGCTTTTTAGGGTAGTCTGGATGTTTGTCAGAATGGGGGCAGCATAGAGGAGAGAGGGAAGCAGGTAAGTAGTGGCCAAGGTGGTGGTTGTGGCTGAGCTCATGAACTTTTTGTGGCAGTATAGCATTCCAAGTTTACAGTGGGTTTTCCTGATTGCATTTTGAATATGTAGATCAAAAGAAAGCTTATTGTCTATGGTTACTCCTAATAGTTTGGCTTGGGAGACCACTTCTAGTTGGGTTTTGTTAAGAGAAAATATCTTAAATTCAGTTGAGAGATTTTTGGGTGTGAAAAGGAGGAACTAGGGTTCAGCAGAAGCTGGGCGTTGTTTAGCCAGGTCTCTGTTGAAGTGAAGAAGGTTTGTGTTTGTTGCTGGAGGCATTTTATGCCATTGGAGGTGAAGATGATGGTAGAATCATTGGGGCATTGTATCAAGGAGCTTTGATGTGAGGCACAGTGTTGATTTTTAACAAACAGGTTAAAGAGTAGTGACCTGAGAATGGACCCTTGAGGGACTCCAGTGTTGTTAGGTAGAAAGTTAGAGAGGCTTCCCTGCCATTTTACACATTGTTGTTTGCCTGTTAAGTAATTGTTGAACTGCAGAAGGGGAAAGACCAAGAGTAGAGAGTTGTTGCAGGAGTTTTGAGTCAGAAACAGTATCAAAGGCCTTGGATAGATCAACAAATAAAACAGATGTTAGTAGTCCGGCATCTCTGGCTTTGTTGACTGTATCTGAAAAGGAGAGCGATGCAGTGCTTGTACTATTGGAGGGTCTAAACCCATGTTGGATGGGGGTTAGGAGATTATTTTGTAGGGTGTGATTAAGCAGTTGTTTATGTATGCATTTTTCTAATAGTTCGGATAGGGGAGAGAGAATAGCAATGGGGCGATAATTTGATATCAAAACATTTACCTCCTTTGTGCAGGGGTGTTATTATGGATTTTTTTCCAGAGGGAGGGGATGTAGGATTCAGAGAAGGATTGGTTAATGAGACTACTGACATGATAAAATATGGCATCGGCGGCTATTTTTAAGTACTCTAGCAGGAGGATGTCGGCAGATGGAGAGCAAGGTTTTATTTTGAGAAGTAACCTATGTATAACTTGAGTAGGGACAGGTTGAATAGTTAGGGGAGAAATATGGTGATGAGTTTCTGGTAGGTCTTGTGGGTTATGGGAAGATGAAGAAGAGTGTTATGTGTTAGTTTGAGAAGGGCTGGAGTTGTGAAGAGAGTGAGGATAGCTGGGGTTGTGAGGAGCGTAAGAGGCTGAGGGCTGGGTGGATTTGGGATGGGGTTTTATCAGTGGCAGGGGATGGATTTTCCTTATTTCCTGGGGTAAGGAGATTATATATAGTATGTCATAATTTTTTTGGGTTGTTTTTATGGGAGGTTAACTGTTGTGAGAAATAAGAGTTTCTTATCTTTGTTTATCAGTTTCTTTGCTTGGTTGCATAGTTCTCTATAGTTTAGAAAGTTAGTGTCATTCTTGTTTTTCTGCCATTTCTGCCAGGCTTTGTCTCTTGCTACAAGAAGGTTTTTGGTGTCTTTGGTTAGACAAGGGGCATGATTAGTTCTTACTCTCTTGCAATGGAGTGGGGCTAAGCTACTGAGGGTTTCTAGAAATATTTTGCTGAAGTGGCTGACAGCTTCATCTAAAGGTAGAATTTTTAGTATGGACCAATTTTTACATTGTAAAATTGAGTTAACTTGGTGTTGGTCAAATTTAGATAAGTTGGCATCTATATCAGAACATCAAAACAGACAACACTTAATGTTCACATGAGTGAATATTCAAGTACTCTACAACGGTATTGTGGGGGTCTGCACCCCCCCACATCCCCAGCTAAATATATATTCCTACTCTGAGATCACATTACAGTGAGGAAAGGGCAAAAATCCCAATCTTCACTGTACTGCAAACAAAATTAATAATCTTCGAGTACGTTCATAGGTAGGTACCAGGTTATTGGCCCTATGGCATATACAAGCCTAGCCATAATGATTCCCTGGTTATTGCTTCCCACAAATATTTACTTTCCTGGACCCCTGTCTAGTAGGGTGACTGATGTGATCCCTGAGGTGAATTTCATATTGCCTATCCAATCGTTAAGGTTCCTCTTGAAGAGGGCCATTGAGCTGCTCTGCCTGACATCTATAAGCAGCCTATTCCAGAGTATGGGGAGTCTCTGGGTCTGGAACCTATCCCTCCAGCATGTTCTATTCATCATGATGACAAGGTTAAGATCCTTGGAGCATGTGGCTCGGAGGGATTGGGATTTCTTTAAGTGTAGCATGTCCAACAACTCTGGGTTTGACATGGCCTTGTATGTTAGGCAGAGATCGCCTCTGAGTAGGCGATATGCTACAGAGTATAGCTGGAGTTTCTTTAGATGGTCAGCATAAGGCATCTGCTTTAGGCCTGTGATTCTTTTTGTGAGGTATTTCTGCAGTCTTTCTAGTTGTTGCAGATGTCTTGTGAGGTACATACCAAATGGGGCATTGTATTCTATAATGGGTCTAATGAGGGATGAGTACAGAGGGGCAATGACCTCCTTTTTTCTGGATGAAAAGCCCTTAGTGATGAGGTGTGCCATGTAGAAGGATTTTCTAACTATTGTGGCTATGTGGTTATCAAAGGTGAGACAACTGTCCGCCTGTGTCCCTAGGTCTCTTATCACACTTTCGGTGTTTAGTGTACTGCCATCTATGTGGTAGTTCACAGGTATGTGGTTTTTCCCAAAGGGGACAACTATACATTTTTTGGGAATTTAGCTTGAGCCCATGGCTGTGGCACCAGGCATCTGTTTTGGTAAGGCCATTTTGTAGTATATCCACATCATTTGGGGATTCAGTAATGGCTCCCAGCTTGCAGTCATCTGCGAACTTTGTAAGCCGGAGTCCCTTAGTGTTGGCCTGTACTTCAGAGAAGTAGATGCCAAACAAGAGTGGTCCCAGGGCAGAACCCTGTGGTACACCACTTGTCTGGAGCTGGATTTGGAGTTGGCTACTTTTACAGTGTGTGTTCTGTCAGTAAGCCAGTTTGTAACCCATCGAGTGACATAGATATTAATGCCCAGCTTAGTAAGTTTATCTATGATTCCAGAGTGGGGGATAATGTCGAAAGCCTTGGTGAGGTCCAAGTAGGCTGTGTGAACTACCTTACCCTCGTCCACGGCACTGGAGACTGATTTGAAGAAGTCGATCAGGTTCAGGAGGCAATCGGCCCTTCACGAGCCCAAACTGGATGGGGTCCAGTGTTTTTAGGTTGCCAATGTCTTTGTTTATAAGTTCCATGATAATACGTTCCATGGCCTTGCATATCAGGCTCGTCAGACTGATGGGACGGTAGTTCCCAGGATCCAAAGTGGATCCCCCCTTGTGGAGTGGGATGACTGTAGCTGTGCGCCACTCTGTGGGCATGAAGCCTGAGGTGAGTCTGTGATTAAACATGACACATAGGTGAGGTGCCAGTTCATGGATGCTGTATTCTTGGCTTTAGAGAGTGTGTTTTTTACCTGAGTGGCCGTGATTACCAGAATTTGGCATTCTTTTGGTATTGAGATGGGCCCTTTAGGTGGTGAGAGGGGGGTGAAGTTGGCATTGAATCTGCCAGGATATTGGCAATACCCTTGGGATCAGCATATCTAGTGCCATCCTGCTGTAGCTCAGAGCAAATCTGAGTATTGCCATTTAGATTCTTGACATAGCTATAGAATGCCTTGTGGTTGTCTTTGGAATATTTGGCAATTTTGTTTTCGTAACTAGCATTGGAAGATTTTATGAGGGATCTCAGTTTTCTACTAAGGCTGGTGAGGGTGTTTTTTGAATCCTAGGTTCTCTCTCTTGTCTGCAACAGTTTCTTCCTTCTGTTGTACAGCTTGTTTATGGGAGGGAACCACCAGATTGGCTTCCTTTTTATTAGAGGACAGCGTCTTGGTTCTGTTTGGGATGGCTACGTCTATGCACAAGTGAATGTGCTCGTACAGCACCTTAGTGTAGAATTCAGCAGTTGAACTTCCAGTTCCCATCTGCATGGGTGTCATGAAGTTTGTTACTTCTGACTTGAGAAGCATGAAGTTTTTTACAGGGGTTTCTTAAACGGGGGGTGGAGGTGGGATGTGGATGTTAAGGGTGATTAGCTTATGGTCTGATCTGACCAATGAGGGGGTGACCACAGGTGTGGAGCATCGATCTCCCATGTTGGTAATGGCCAGGTCTAGAATACTGGTACCGCTGGTGGGACTATGAATTAGTTGCTCTAGGGTGTTGGAATTTATGAATTCCAAAAACCATTGAGCAAAGGTGTTGGTACAAGAGCAGTTTTCCCAGTTAATGGCAGAATAGTTGAAATCACCCAGTATTAGGGTGTTTGGTTGTATCTTAATATTTTCCAGTATGTTTAGAAAGGTGTAGTGAGAATCTTGGGGCATGGTGGGGGATCTGTAGCAAACTACAATTTGTAGAATTTCAGATGCATTGTGTTGGGCAACCAGCCTGGAGGTGTGAATATCCTTGGTGAATATGGACACTCTTCCACCTTTAGTTTTCGGTCCTGGTTTGGTGGCCAAAAAGTGTGGTATGAGTTGTAGCCTGGTATTGCAAGGGTGCTCTCTGGAGCTTTGAACCAGGTCTCAGTTACTGCACAGATATCGATGTTCTCCACTTTTAGGAGAGCCTTGAGAGAGTGCATCTTGAGGTTTAGACTTCTAGCATTGAGTAGCACTAGCTTCAGATTCTGCTTGCTTGTACCCATTACAGTGGTAGTTTTGTCCATTGAATCTTGCCTAAAAAAGGCATTATATGGGGTGGCAAGAGCCTTAGCCAGTAACCTGAATCCCAGGGGCTATAGATTTGTTTCGCTCATATGAGCATTCCATGTTGTCGGCTTCGATGTTCTGATATAGATCCATAAATTTGCGGGATGTTTTATAGTTGTGGTTTCTGATGATGTGGGTTGTGGTTCTGTTGGTGTATGCAGCTAGGTAGTCACTCACGTTATTTGGTACAGTTCCGGAGTTGGTGTATTTGTTGGGATCTGATACTAAGATCCAGTCAAGTGTGGAACCTTGGGTGTAATTTTTGAGAATCTAGTTGGGGCAGAGATGAGCTGAGTAAAACCATAAAGGTTTATGCTATTGTTGGAGTATTTAGATCTTGCCAATTTATGTTGCTATCCCCCATGATTATGGTTTAATTGGATATGTTTTGGGAGATCCAGGGTAGGATGTTTTCTAATATGGGGATGTTGTTCCCTGGGAGAATGTATAGGACTGCAATACATAGTTTTGTATTATTAATTTTTAAGAAAGCTAGCAAGATTTCAGCTGTAGAGAAGGAGGGGATAGGTTTGGTACATGGAAGAAGAGTGAGAGTATGGGGATAAATTAAAGCTACACCTACCCCTTATATGATGGAAGAGCGGTGGATAAACCAAAGGAAAGGGTAGAAAAGGGGAGAGGAGAAGAACAAAACAAAAAAAGATGAAATGATTATCTGAGCACATGAAAGAAAGTCAGGAAAACAGTGCAAAAATGGCTTTCAGAAAAATAATATGATGATGGACTCACAAAGAGGACTAGAGGTCATCTAAAAAAAGTGTGATCATTGTACTAAGACTAGCTAAATTGTTAGCAAACAGAAAATTCCTGATGAAGATGAAATGGTGTCACATAGCTTTTTGTATACTGTAAATTGGAAGAAGGTCAACCAGACACTGACTTGCTGGAAAGGGATGGCAAAACATGTGAATATTTGACAAAGATGGAAAGGCTTACTCATTATTTCACCTTAGTCTTCATAAACTACAAATGGTGAGGGCCTCAGCAAGAGATGGCAAGGTGTGTACTGCTAGAAAGGTGGACAAATAGGAAAGATGCCTCAGAAAGACCTGCAGAAATAACTCAAGGAGATTTTCAGCAACAAAACAAAGTATCTTGACAGGGTAGCCAACTGTTAATTACTAAAAGACTTAGTGGAGTATTAAACGCTGCTATCAAAGCCAATGAATCCTGGTAAACAGGACAAGTTCCAAAGCACTGTAGTCACCTTGTACAAGGAGGAGTCCAAGCAGTACCCAGGAAAGTACATGAAAGGAAGCCTGGCATCCATGCAAATGAAGGTGAAAGATAAGATAATCACTGACTAGATGAATGTGTTAATCTGAATGACTTGGGGGACTAGAAGAAAAATGCAGTCACACAGAAGATGCCTTGTCAGTCAGGCATGATCTAGTTCTATGACCAAAGGTGACCAGTATAATCTGACTGATGCTGCTTATGAGGCCTGTAACAAGCCTCTGACTTTGTTCCTCCAACAGACTAGAAAAAAAAGTAAAATAAGTGCAACAGAAGAAAAAAATATTAAAACAGAAAACAAACTTGCTCAATTTGGGGTATAGAGTAGAAGTAAAAGGGGCAGTGTTTACAGTGGTATCAGTAGGTATACCAGGCTGCTTTATACTAAGCTTGCTACTGTTCAATGCTTCTGTATCCGTCATCATTCAGAGACTGATGAAAAAAAATCAGCCTGTCCACAGATGAAACTAGGTTCACAGCACTGGTAGCCAATGAGGGATTTAGTCACCAGAAGGGCAACTCTTCTAGTATTCTGCAGGTTTATACAAACAAAAGTAGCATTTATGAGTTTAATAGAAACAGTGAAAATGATGCACTCTGGCAGAAAGGAGTAGAGGGTAGGGGAGTGACATTAATAATGGTGACAGAAAAGTAGAACCTCAGAGCCATCATCAAGGTGGAAGTCTGCGGTAGTGCTAATATCCTCCAGAGATTCACCTTCCAAGGCACTGACCTGACTGGAACTGAGGTTATCTTTTCATTTACTGACCACAGGTGAAATACATGGTAAGGCTACTGAATCCATCGCAACAGGCCTTACTACAAAGGAAATCATACTGGTGGAATATGTAAGAAGGAATTAACTTCATAGGAATAACAATGCTCCATGTCACGAATCAGCAACACTTATCACTCAGGATCTAATAAGTGCCCCAAAGTCATTACATTCTTCATGTTTAGCATAACCTTTGACAGGAGGTGTGGGACTAAACCCAAAGTCACACATCAAGTGCCCTGCTAGAAAGGTATCAAAATGCATTCCTTTAATGCTGATAGTATCTGGAATAAATTCAGTTACATTATATGATGTATTCAGTAGCAGTTTCTGGGCATAATAACCAAATATGGGCTATAAACAAAGTCCAAGGACAAGATCATTGTTACATCTGGCTCATTCCTTTAGTCTTCTCAAAGTCTAAGACCTTGTACAAACAATCAGTAAGACATATCTCATACATACCTCTCAACCTGGAATCATCAAAAATCTGGACAAGGCCCATGAAAAATAGGTACAAATCTGTACACTGATTAACATAAAATGTGCATACATCAGTAACCCGCCCACTCCAATGGAATTGTGGGATATGGATACCAACTTTCAAATGCAAACTGAACAACAGACAACCAAAATATAGCACCAGAGTCCCCCTGCAGCCATTCCAATATCCCATTACCTGGCTATTTCACCCCATTTACCATAAACACTAATGTGTGCATACTGATTTACTTCTACAATAATTATTTTGATTTTATTTTTACATTTTATAGCACAATGCACACAAACAGTAATAGATATCTGCTAAACAAAGCATCGCTGTCTCACAATGAAAATAGACTTGGCATTAAAATTTCTCTGCCCTTGAAACTCACATTCATTGAAACCCACTGTCATACAGATACTTGCATTCGTATTTAGCAATAAAAGCCATTAATTAAATTAGCTTGACTATGTACGTTTAATATAATCACACCTTAAAATGACTTCCTATTGGAAGTGCAATGCCAGATATTGCAAGTCATCATGCTTTAAAACTTAAACTGAAAAAAAAGAAAAATACAATAAAAGTGAACTCTGGAATTCTGAAGCACCCTGTTACGTGTTAAAGCATTTTTTTAAGGGAGAATTGGAGGCTTTGCCATTCTACTTTTAAATACATCATGATCACCATCTCGCAATTAATAAGTATTTCTGCATATTTGTACTTAAAGTTTCACAGTTAGGATCAAAGTTAAGACCCTTGAACTTTCACAAGACACCTTCTGAATACTGTGCTGTCATCTCTTACTCCCCAATCACTATTTCAGTGATGAAGATCATATATTTTCATTTGTTAATCATGTACGCCTACTAAGCCTTTGTTCATAGATTCACATGTTCATAGAAGATTACTAGGCTAATGGCTCAAAAGCCCTTAGAAGCCTAGCCAGTTTTACCTAGATTTTACACAATTTTCTATCCCTAGAGTAAAGATAACAAGGGTCAACAAGTGGGTGTTTGACAATTTTTCCAGACTGCCTCTGTCCATAACAGACAATAAAGGACCCTTATTCATTTCAATAGGTGCTGTAGGATCTTTTTCATCCACCTGAGCTACCACCAACTCAAGCAGGTGGGACCTTGGTTTAATAGATCAGCCAAAGGATGACATACTAAGGAGTGCAGCACCCCCCCTTATGCTACACTGCAGTGTCAGCAATTTAATGGTGTGAGAATAGAACCCACAGCCTTCTGCACCAAAGGCAAGCATGCTACCTGTCTAATTAGAAGACTCCTTTTCTTTCTTTTTTAAACCTAAAAGGTGTATGCCCCTTTCAGGGGTGAACTAGGAGGTCTGTCTGGTTCAATCCCTAGAATACAGAATGAAGCCCATTAGTAGCTCCTATCCTTAAATCCATTCTGCTCAGCTGTAATTGCCCTCTCACCATTCATGTAGGGATTTCAACATATATTGGGATCAGTGTAGCAAGAGTTTCCTTGACAACTGTATGAATAAACTGTAACTGATCCAGCTGGTATCTACCTCAGTAGGACAAAACAACATTTGTGGTCAGCCACTCTTATGAACTGGGCACTCAACGATGCAACACTAAGGTTCTTGATATTGTGAGAGGTAGCAACACTGTTGATTGATCACTATATTATCTCCAGCACATTCTTGAAAAAAGGCCAGAGGCTCTGCTGTCACATGTGGATCATTAATGGATAACAAGGAGCTCTGACTAATCACTGACCTACCTAATTTAGAATGGACTTATTGAAGTACTTCTCTGCAGTATATGTTTAACACAGTGTATGTTTAATGGAACATTTCTACTACATCACAGATGTTGACTAGAAGTAACCCAAAGAGTCAGACAAAGACCTACCCTACTGTTGTCACATCTGTAGCTGAAGAGCCTTTGTAGTTAGTGTCATACTGAGACACTAAGGGCTTAGGAAACATGAGCCATACACACAATGCTGCTGAATCCATGCTGGTCACATGACATACATCCCATATTTCTCATACAACAAGGGACTTAGTCACCAAGCACAACTCAACAAACTTCAACTCCATAATTGCTGTTTTCCGTAAGAAAGCACTGCATGCCGATTCAGTTTTTATGTATAATAATAACAATTATATATATATATATATATATATATATATATATATATATATATATATATATATAGATGTATTATCATTTGATTGAACTGGACTTGACTGAAAATCAAATGTTAGAAATAATTTGATTGAAAACCCATCTGACTGAAAAGCAACTGATTGAAACCTAATTGATTGAAAACACATCTGTCTTAAAATAAGTTGACTGAAACCCATTTCACTGAATTACAAATCATAGAAAATATTCAGCATAAGAAAATAAAACATAAAATAGTGTTTTTGCAGGAGGGCAAGCCCCCTGCACCTCCCACATTGGAGGCTTTGGCCCCTACCACCCTTAATTATATATACTAACTCCATGGCCACACAAGCACTTGTGAAAAGAAGAAACACCATACACAATGAATCAGTGTTAGTGCAGAAGCACTGACTCACTGTGTACAGTGTTTTGTTTCTTTTTTAAGTGGTTGTACAATCATTTAGTTAGTATATATAATTAAGGGGGTGGGGAGTATGACATAGTCATCTGGTCTGCTGAAAATCTCTTGTGTTAAGTGAATTATTGATACTATATCCAAAACCCAGACCAAGATACAGCACCGGTTTATCAAAGCAGGTCTCAGCATGCATGCATGAATGAATGAATTAAAAAAAACAAAGAGGTCTTGTGATGTTATCACATACCCTTAAAAGACTCAGTAAGGCAAACAGCAACTGTATTGCTGAATTCCCAAAAGGAGAACATCTTAACTCCTTAGCACCTACATTGTGTGGAATGTTATACCTCAAGCAGCCTACACAAATCTTGCATTCCAGAGCATTTTCTGAAAAATAAACTTAAAAAGCATAAAATAAGCCAATCTAAATATTCTGTGAACGATAAAAGCTATTAAAATGTGCAAATATCAATGATGTCAGTAAGAAGTATTCTTCACAGTGATGATAGTCAGTACAGTCATAGTCTTTCCATAAATGCTATAATATATATAGGTGTATTTACAGCCTGCAAAAAATAAAATTTCAGACTAGTGCAGACAGTATATAAGACTGCCATGGGATTGCAAAATTGCCTCTTCCACCCATTCTTGAAAGTCGTTGGTTTTCCCATCATTCTACATAAAATTATTTGTTCTGCTATGTAGATTTTCAGCCTGCAAAAAATAATATTCAGTGCAGACAGTATATAAGACTGCCACTAGGCTTGCAAAATTGCCCCTTCAACCCAGTCTCGAAAGTTGTCATTTTCAACATCTTTCTGCTTAAAATTATCTCTGTTCGGCTAGGAGGATCTAAAGCCTGCAAAAAATAGTTATCAGTGGAGACATGATATAGGACTGCCAGTAGGCTTCCAAGATTGCCCCTTCAAACCAGTTTTAAAAATCACAGATTTCCCCATCTTTCTACATAAAATTAGATATTTTCAGCTAGGTGGATTTACACTCTGCTAAACATAATTTTCATTACAGACAGTATATAAGATTGCCACTAGGTAAGCTTCTAAAACCATCTGTACCACTGAAATCACAAGCAACGTTGCTGCTAAGAAAGAAAAAGACACTTCATATGTTACTGTACTTCAGGTTTGTTAAAACCACTTTTGGCTGTCTTGTCCATGAGCAGCTTGTCCTGGCTTTAATGTATGTCTTTCTTACCCATAAACAACTTTTTTGAACTTTCTCTGCTCCACTGTTCGGTTAAGTTATTTTAGCAAAACCAATCTCACTGCTGTTTAAACCTTCCCTTACCTCTATTGTCACTGATTGTTTTTCTTGGGGTGATACCTCCATCTATGAGGGGTTCTTAACCCACTATGCTCATGCTCATTATGCCCTCCACCCTACCCCCTATTCCCACCTCCTCCTTATTTAAATTTATACTGAATATATCCCCTTCCTATCTCTCTGATTCATACTACCCTCACCAATCCCTGCTACTACCTCATTATCCAATAGCACACTTACACACTACCAGCCACCCTGCCTATACTCAGGCTAAACACTCCTCCATATTTATTTCCTCAAATCTGTTTAATGTTCAACCTATTCACCTTTGTAAATACAAAATATCTAAGCGTTCATTTCACTTTAACATAACATTGAATAAATTCATATACTTTATAAAAAAAACTTACTACTTGTAATCCTCTCTTCTCTAAAATCACTGTGTGGTGGTATCCATCCCTACCCAACCTCTCAGCCTCACATTCCGCCATCCTCTGCCCTTAACTCCTATACAACACCCACAAAACTTCTACTTACCGCCATTAATATTCGCAGTATTCTAAACAAAGTTACAGACCTACAAGCATGGTTTCATCAATGCTCACCAGATATTACTGTCATTACCAAAACATAGCTAAAACCCTATATAGAAGACACTGAAATTCTATCTTCTGGCTATAATATAATTCGATATGACAGACTACACAAAAAGGAGGCATACATAACAACTGTCTCTCTTACCTCTCAAAACTAATATTGCAACCTTCCAAAATGCAGAGCTTTTTTTTCTCTAATCTCAGTGTTAATAAACATAAGAAGCTTTGTATAGCTGCCCTCTACATACCACCAGGTAATAATATTAGCTTATTAGAAGACGAAGAAATTATTTTATATTGTATAACTGCAAATACTGCTATTGAAACATTATCTTATATGACATTAATATTGACTGTTTATCTGTGACATCTAACACCCCATCTACCAGCCTTAACTTGTATGGGTTCAAATAGCTGATCTCTTTCTCTACTCAATTCAACAAAGCAAATCATAAAAATTTTGTCCTTGACTGGATACTTGTCTCTGACCTCAGCAAGTATACAAATCTGGGACCCTATTAAACTGCTGAACGTTTCAAAGTTTGAATGTCATATCTGGTCAACTCCATATGATTGAACTTTGAAAAGTTCTAAGGTGAAAGGCAATGGCTCCGTACGAGCAGAATGGGAAATTTCTCTTTTGTGCACGGAAGTGTGGTCGTGGAGTTGGTATATTTAAGTAGGGGGGTGTGGAGTGAAGGGGGGCTTGCCCCTGTGCTCAGAGCATTAAGGTAAATTTGTTTTTTTTAGTTTTATATTATATATTTGAGGTTTCAGGTTTCACTGATATGTTGTAGAACATATGAGGTATGAAATTTTGAAGCTTCGAATATATAATACAGACCCTGCTAATCTCAGGGGCACTACCTTATTTTCCTTAGTGACCATCACCCTGTATTCACCAATAGAGAAATCACCCACCAGCTAAAAATATCAATACAGAACTACCCAAAATGTTTTTAACTTTCATCCTGATACACTAAATAGTCTACTAAAATCTGTCAACTGGTCTCCACTCAAAACCCTAACCCTAGATGAAGTTGTCAACAAATTTAACAATATATTCATGAATACTTTAAGTACACTTCCCCTACTAGGAATAAAAGAGCAAAAAATATTCAAACCTGTTGGCTGTCTCATTCTACAAGAATTGTTATGCAAAAACATGAGAAACCAAGGAAACAATGGCACAAAGATAAACCCCCTCAAACCTTACATCTGTACAAGGAGTTGCACAACCTCACCAAGGAGCAAATTTACTTAGACAAAAAAGTTATTACTCTTACCCAAAAGATAATCATAAAGAATCTAAAGAAATTCTGGAGCTCATATAAGACCACCAAGCCCCTCTCCAGACTTATCCCTCCTCAGAAACAGCTACCACATTTAGCACAGTCTTCATCAATATCCTAGCCTCTCTTACCCCAGCTCTCCCCAAACATTTAATCTACCTCAAAACCCTACTAGTCCTGACATCTATGCCTTCAGTCTCCAACCTGTCTCCACATCATATTTTAAACAGTTACTAAAGAACCTTAAACACTGTTCTACCCTGCTAATGATCTCTCTGCTGAGTATCTTAAGCTCAATGTAGACTCTATAGCATACCTGGTCTCAATTCTTATTAACAGAGATAGTCAAGATTCCCATCTCCCTGCCCTGTGGGAAAAATCATTATTCCCCTCCATAATGGAGATAATTCCTCTGAAATCTCTAACTTTAGGCCAAGTGTCATTTTGTACCCCCGTTTCAAGAATCCTGGAAAAGTGTATTTAAAAGCAACTCTTGCTAAATGATCTCCTAACTCTAACACAACATGGTTTCCAATCAGGGCATAGCACCAGTACAGTTCTCCTCAACTTTTCTGACACCATTAATAAAGCTAGAGAGAGACCCAAGATTTGAAAGTCTTGTTGTAGTGTTCTAGATTAATTACCCAATCAACAGCCTAAAGCCTATGAGGAGATGTCTAACTCTGTGTGAAGTCCATGTAGTCCCTAACTGAATGTTACAAGTAATATGAAGTTAAAGTTATTTTTACTGCTTTTCTGGCTTCTCTGTTAAGGATGTTCCAGAGCTTGGCCACAGCCAATTAAAATAGTGAATCCATATTTTCCTTTTTTAATGTATTGATTAATCGTTATGCCTCTTAATGAAATCAACACTCAGGGGTGTACCACTGTAATACAGCCTGAAGGGATGAACATTTACTGAAGAACAATTGACACTATGAGGCATGCTTTTATTTTAGCAATAGGCAGGAAGTATTCCAAATCAGGCCAGTGTATTTTTAAAAGGGCAAGACAGTAAAGAGTTTTGCAAGGAATGCTGTCTGCCAGTTTAGATGTTTTATTGTAAAACTGTTCTAACTTGCATAACTGAGTGCTGATTAGATTCGTAAAGACTGATGTTTTCTATAGACCAGGAGAAGGGGTAATAGCTTATGCATGAACTGTTAGGGATGGCTAGAATGTGTATATACACAACAGGCCAAGCTACTAATTTATTTCTGGTATGGCTTGGATGAAATTTTGATCAAATGTCAGACCACAATCAAAAATGATCCCAAGTATCTTAAAGCTCACTAATATTTAAATGACAGGATGAATTTTATACAACGTCCTTTAGCTAATTTAAGATCAGATTTATTACCAGCAAATAGCATAACCTTTGTCTTACTGACATTTAAAGCAAGACCTGAATGAGATACCCATTTCTAAACTCCATGTTTGTGACGCAGCTTTGGATATAGTATATGCAAAGAAGAAAGGAAGTGAATCATCTGAATGCTGGATGCATAACTTGGGATAAAATTATATTCACAAAGATGTTGAAGAGGAGGAGATCCAAGATAGAATACCGTGGTAAGTTGATTTGGATGACCTCCAAATAGGATAAAGTTTCAATCCATTGGACTGACTGAGTTTAGTTTGACAGGTAGTTTTTAAACCAACTGGTAGCTGTTTTGATGATATCTAGAAGTGGTAATCATGTGATCACCATGGAATGGGAGAAATATCAAAAGCATTCATAAAATCCAGGAAAAATAATCTGACATGTTCACCCTTGCTGAGCTTGCTACAGATATCTCAGTAAAACCTAGTAAAGAGGCTTCTGTACTATGACCTCACCAAAAGCCACAACTGATGTCTGACAGGAAGCTATTTTTGTCAGATAGGTCATTAGTTGTTAGCATTTCTTAACACATCAGTTGCATATTTATGAAAAGAGTGAGAAAATGGCTATTGGTCTGTAATTAGCTAACTCTGCAGGTGTCCCCACTTTAGGGAGATTACAATAATGGATAATTTCCACAGAAACAGAATGGCAGACCACTTCAGCAAAAGAGAAGTTGGATATACAATAACCTCAGTCTTAGAATGTAATTATAAGTTATGTACTCACCATAACTAGACATCTCTGTTGTCCATTTTCATTCTTCCTCACTTTATGGGTTATGGATCCGAGCATTGAATGCAACTTGGCCACATACTTCAGACTTAGGATCTAACACTCGAGCTCCTCCCTCTACCCACAATGCCCTACTGCATTCCTATTGCTTTAGATTGCGTCTGCTGTTCCATTTCATAATAACAGAAGATAAAAACAGATATAGCCAGATAGAAAATAGAGGGCTCAAACCTGGAACTCTATGTTCCAAACACCATCCAATAGGTCCTTCCAGAAGAAAAAATGGAGGGGAGGTGCAGAAGAATGAAAATGGACAACACAGATGCTTATATTGTCCTTTTTATTCTTCCTCACTTATGGGACAGAATCCCCAGCTACAATGACCTTGGCTGGTCCTCATGGAAGGATATTCTTTAGTACTGCCAAACTAAAGGTGGCTCTGTTTCTAAATATGATGTCCAACTTGTAATGTGACAAAAAGGTATGAGTCTTGGACCATGTAGCTGCTGCAGAAATGTCATCAATAGACATCTTGACTAAAAGATGAAGTAGCCATGAATCTAGTTAAGTGAGCTCTGGGAAGTTATGGTAATGTCGTACCCTTTTGAGAGTAAATCTATGAGATACAGTCTGTAATCCATTTAGCTAGAGTAACTTTAGAAACTGACTGATGATTTGGAGAGAAAGATACAAAAAGTTCGTCTGACTTTCTAAACTGTTTTGTTATGTGAAGGTAAGGACGTAGTTGTCTGTGTACTTCAAGAGAGTGTAGCATGTATTGTCCTTTAATGGCAAAATTTGGAAAGAAAACCGGCAAGTGAATGGATTGGTTGATGTTATTTTCAGAGGCTACTTTAGCTAAAAATGAAGGGTTAGTCTACAGAGAAACCATGTATTTGTGAAAAATAATGTAAGGAGTTTTTGCTGATAGAGCCTGCAGTTCAGAAATTCTTTTTGCTGAAGTTATAGCTATCAAGAAAAACTTCTTCCATGACAGAAATTTTAGATCATATTTGTCTGACAGTACAAAGGGTTTTTGCGTTAAATCTTCACGTACCGTGGTAAGATCCCAAGGCCTTTACTGGAAGCCTCAGGAGAAAAATTCCTTTCATAAAAGCTTTAAACAGTCTACAGGAAGCCAAGGAAGAATATTTATTTCCTGTGTAGAAATTTGAAATTGCTGCCAACTAAAGTTTAACTGGAGAGAAACTAACCCCATCTTTAAAAAGAGTTGTCAAAAAATGAAGAATAGCTGAAACTGGTGGAGAAAAAGGATCAGTCTGGTTATCCGATGCCCAAATGGAGAACCTTTTCCATTTACTTTTACAAACCTTTTTGGTAGAAACTTTTTGAGAAACCAAAATAATGTCAAAAACTGGAGAAGACAGCCTGGACTGTGTAACTATTACTGGAAGTGGAGAAACCATGCAGTCAGCTTGAGGGCCTGAATGCTGGGCTGTTGAATCCCCAATGTGTTAGACAGGAGATCCTGAATAGGCTCCAGTATCCATGGAGGATAATGCTGATGAGACTGTAGAAAGGAAAACCATACTTGCTAAGACCAGAAGGGGGCAATGAGGATTACCAAGCTCTTCAGCCAGTTTGCTTCCTACAAAAATCTTAGAATCAGGGGAAGAGGAGGATAACCATAAATGAGACCCGAGGGCCAAGAGTGAAGAAGAGCATTGCTCGGTGACTCCTCTGTGGGGGGATCAAAGTGAAGTACTTGCCCATTGCCAAAACCACATGGCCTCTCAGCAAAGGGAGGTAAGATTGGGTTCCTCCTTGCTTGTTGATGTACCAGACTATAGACATGTTGTCAGTCTGAATAGCAATAGTCTTCTTTCTTGAAATGCCTACAACACTAAAAGAAATGCTGCTATTTCTAGGACACTGATATGCAACCTGGTGTCTTGGGAGACCATATGCCTTGGACAGTTCTTCCCAAGAAATGTCCCCTACTCCAGTTGAGAAGCGTCTGTGGTCACTGAGGCTTCTGGGTTCAGTAGAACAAAGGGTCTGCCCAGAAAAAGATCATCTAATTGTATCCATGTTGCTTGCAAATTGGGGTGAGTTTTACTTGAAAGGATAGGGGTTGATAAAGAATGGACCACTGTACAGCTAGAGTCCACTGGAGAGCCCACATAAAGAAGCATGCAAGCGGGAGTAGTATTATGGCAGCTGACACTGACCACAGTGCTTGAAGCACTAACCTTGTTGGGGAGACGAATGGGAAAGGAAATCTTGAACCTGGTTTCTGATAGAAGTAATGCAGTGGAGAGGCAAATATGTTATCTGTGTTGTTGTGTTCAAAGCTGTCCAGACAAATTTCAGGCTCTGAACTGGTGCAAGTTTTGATTTGGCAACAGTCATCATAATGCTCAGTGTCACAAATCTGGAGCAAATAGTCCCTTCCATGTTGAAGGTGATGCTTGGATCAGCGGTTAGGAGCCGGTCATCTATATATGCAAACACCTGGAATCCCTTCAGTCACAAGAGAGTTGCAACTACTGCCTTGCATTTGATAAACACCCTGGGGGCTGTGGTCAGACCAAAGGGCAGAGCTCTGAATTAGTAATGATTTTCTCTCAGCCAAAAGTTTAGATGTCTTGTGGATCATCTTTCTATTTTGATGTGATAGTATATGTTCTGAAGATCTATAGTGCACATCCAGTCATTCTTCTGCAGAAAAGGCAGATGGACTGAACCGCGGCTGTTTGGAACTTCACTTTCTTTACATACTGCTTCAGTTTGCTTAGATACAAAATGGGTTTGAGGTCTCCTGTTTCTCTGGCACTAAAAAAAAGCATGAATAAGTTCCAAATCCAATGTGGTCAGGTGGGACCTTCGGGATGACTAATTTTTCTAGCAGCTTTTGTATTTCTCAGGATGCGGACTTCCTCTGATGGGGTGGAATGTCTGGAAGTTTCTTCGTTTGACAATGAGGAAGAAAGGAAAATGATATGTAATAACCTCTGGGTATTATACTTAGCACCCATAAATCTCTTGTGATGTCTGTCCAGGTGTCTAGATGCAATGAGAAATGACCCCCAACTGCCTCCAGAGTTGGATAGTCAGGCAGCACCTCAAGAGCACTGATAGGGCCTGTCTGAAAAAGAATCTCTAAAGCCCTCATTATGCGGGTCTCCTCTGCCTCTAGTGTGACAACTACCATTAAAATTTTCCCCTCTGCCTCTGGAGGAATTGTCCACATGTGAATCCTTTTAAGGTCCCTGAGATTTATGGAACCAAATTTTCTTACCACCTCTATGGTTCCTAGAAAAGGTCTGTTGAGGCGTATGAAACTCATGGCATACAGGGTATTTCCTTCTTGTTCGCTGTGGATAGGCATATCTTTTACTGATGGCCCAAACAAGGAAGTGCCATCAAATGGGGCATTAATAAAGGACATCTTAAAGGGCTTCACATAGTTGCATAGCCGCATCCAGGCATGTTTCTGGCAATGCCTGAACCAGCTGCATGTGAGATTAACCACACTGAAGTGTTTGCAATAGATAAAAAGACTGGCCAGATGAGAGGAAGTTCTTTTGAAATGCTTATCAGACATGGACTCTGAGAGAGTATTTGATAGTTCTTTATTCAAATCTCTCTGCAGCCTAGTAAAATGTGCCAGATAATTAAGTGACCTCAAAGCAAAAGTAGCTGAGGTGAACACTCACTTTCCAAATCTGTCCAATGCTCTGGACTCCCTGTTAGGCAGCTGGACAGCAGAGCTCTGTTCTACTAGCTCCTTCTTAGTGGCTGCTGCAACCATGATAGCATCAAAATGGACTATTTTTCTCCAGTGGGGTTTGTCTGCAGGTGGTGCCAAAAACTTGTCAGGGTGCTTGGACATGGAGTCAACAGTATCAGGTTCCTTCGTTACCTGGTGGGAAATCAGATCAATAAGTTCATCCACCAGGGTGGTTACCCAACACATAGATGGGCCAGAACCAAAAGCCTTCAAGAACACTGATTCTTCTAGAGGAGGGGTGTGGCATGACCAACCACCTTTCTGCTTTAGGATCTAGAGAATATCTCCAAAGGAGATGTCATTTGGTGGTGACCTGGGGGATCCATCTCCTTCATCAAAATCAGTGTCTTCCATGAGATACTGCATGGGGCAGTCTATGTGTCTCCTCTTACATGTCCCCTATGGGGGACCTCTTCCGTGGGATGTTCTGGAGAGGTGTCTGAAGAGAGGTAAAGTACCTCTATTGGAACTAGCTGCAGACTCATTGGTACTGGCTGTCCCTGTGGAACAGGTCTGACCTACTCAGAGCTCAGAACTGATGAGAGTAAAGGGGCAGATTCTGAAATATGAGAAGATGGTTCTCTTTGGAGAGAAAAAGCCCTTTCTACACCTCAAAGGCTGAAGGACCAGGAGAAGCCTTGACGTGTTCCCTCCAAGAAAAGTAGACAATGGCCACCCCCAGATCTAAGCCTCAAGGGGAGAACTGGATCTGAACTGTCTAGGGCTGAAGCTCCAAGGGGAAGGGATGGATCTGACAAAACTGGAGTTAAACCTACCCTCTCAGATTCTACACCAACACTTTGGCTATGAGACCCATTCTGATCTGAGGGTATCAGAGCAAAATAGTCACAGTAGAGGAGGAAACTTTCCTCAGATCTAATGCCAAGCCTGTCAGGGATCTTGGCTCCTGGGGCTCCAAAACCACAGGTTGGTTGGGAGAAGGAGATAAAATGGACTTTGAGTGCACACTCACGTATCCAGTAGAGGATGGAATGAGTAGGACCCCTTATCTGGATCTGAGCTCTGAAAATTTTTTGCATCATCCTATCCCCATCCACTTCTGATAAGCTTCAGGATGACCTAGAAGATACTGTGGGCAGGCAAGGAGGACAAAATAGGTTTTACCATATACTGTTGAATACAGCTCCCATGGGACGTACTGGTCTTCGGATCTGAGGACTTAGGATCCAGTGTGGATGACACTGGTGAAGGAGAGATGACTATTGGAGCCAAAACCTTAGATCCAAGGATGGTTTTGAATCTGAGGGTACATTGAGAGACTTCTGATCTGAAGATGTCAGATCCATAATTTTTCTTACTTTTTTCTCTAGGCTCAATGAAGATCTTGGGGACTTTGGAGGAGACTTTTTTATGTGCTCTAAAGAAGCTGCTGTACTGGTTTTTAAAGGGGGTTTGAGTCCTAGAAAGTGAAGTAGCAGGAAACAAACCTTTCAAAATTAGCTTCTTACACCTGTCAGCCAAAGCTCTAGTACTGAAAGTAGAGCAGACTGAACAGGCCGTATTTAAATGGTTGGATCCAAGACAATAAACGCACTCCTTGTGGACATCTGAGTTGGGGATTTTATGCCCACTAGATATGCATTTTTTAAAACCCATAGGTTTTTCAGACATGATATATGATGACAACGAACAACTAGCACTTAAACTAGAAAGCATTCAACGATAAAGTTTTTTTTTTTTATATAAAGCAGAGAAAGAAGAAAAAGGACAAAATTACTAGCTGTGGTAATAAAAATTAAAAATTAGGTAAAGAGAGTACCAACAATGATATGAAAGATTACTAAAAGAATTAATATAAAAACAATCAAGATATTCCTAAGGCCAGTGACAGCTAAGAGGGAGGCAATTTAAGGAAATTTTTTTTAAGGTTTATAAAAGTTTTTAGAGAGAGATAATACCAAAAGAAACTCTTTAATGTTCAAGTGTGGAACCTGCATCTAACCACAATGGCAGCAAACAAGGTCTGGGACAGTAGGGATAGAGTAGGGCATTATGGGTACAGGGAGGAGCTTGGGAGTTGGATCATAAGTCTAAAGTATTTGCCAGAGTTTGATCCGAGGATCAGATATGTAACCCATAAGGGAGGAGGAATGAAAAGGACATCAGATCATTCAGTTTGAAAATAAGTTTTCATGCAAGATAGCTAGGGACATAGCAAAGCTTAATGACTTGCTGTGTTGCCTGTTATTAGTACATAATTCCTTGTATGGATTAGAATTCAAAGTTGCTCTTAAGTAGTGTTCTCTGAACTTTATTATGTGAAGTGATTGCTTTATTTTTTAAACTTTAGACTTGCAAAACAAAACATTTGCTGTAAAATAAAATTTAAATCTGGTCTATTTCTAGAAAGTTTATCAAGTGTATTTTCAGTTTCTATACTATGGCAAATGAAACCTAAACATATTGTTTTTTCTTAAAAGGATACTGTTACCTTTACTCTTCTGGAAGAAAAACAATAGATTACTGTGAGTCCTGTTTAACATCGGAATTTGCAAATCTGTGATTAAACATCAAACAATGAGTTTCTTACTAACAGAGACTTCAAAATCTAGAATTTTTAATAAAACATTAATGATATTAGTAATCCTATAAATCTTTGTAATAAGAGGCATGTAACTTAAGAGAGCAGGATGGTTGTAGAAGTCACTTAATTTTTTGACTTCTTAGTGATTGGGAGCTTTACCATACAGTGCTGAAGTCACAGGGCAAAGTACCACCCAGGGGCAAAGACTTCTTTCACTTTACATCATGATTTGAACACAAAGTCATTTTAACACTGTCTTGGTAATTGGATAGCATTTGTTAAATATGCTCTGTACATGTTCTGTCACCCTTTACAATTAATATACAAAGAGAGTGTGCATCAGCCCTAAATAGCCTGTGGACATTATATTAATGTAATTAAATAAGAGGTCAGATGAAATGAAACTCATTGTTAGTATTGTGACTAAGCAGTGAGAAAACAACCTTTGCTCCGTAACAGCAGCAAGAAACTGAAAATACTGAAAGTGAAACATTTATTCAGTGCTGAAAAAAAATTACTCATACATCAAAGAGACCTGTTCTGTCAGCCATTGATGAAACCAAAATACTTCTCCCTTTAACAGAAGTTTAGAAGCAGTTAGCACATTTTTCATTGACTGCTGAACCAAAAAAGGGCATTTTTCTGTTCCACTTAAACAGATCTTTGTACTATATCAGTTATAGCTCTTTGCATTAGTGACCTCAGTGGCCATAGTAAAAGCTCTAAAATTTGCATTTAATGCTATTTTGTAACACTTTGGACATTTCAACACAACACTCCTATGCCAGAAGCACAGCAGGTTTGACATTACCAGCAGTTCAACACTGTGGAATGTATATGTGGGAAAAAAGCATAATGCAAGTATTTGCCCACGGCGGATTCCATGTCAGAAACAGCCATGCTAAACTATACTATTGAGTAAGCCAGGTTTACTCTCATGTGACTCTCACTATATCCCCTTGACACGTTTTCACTGCAAAAATTAAAGGGTGCATTATTTTATCATTGCTGATACTGCAGTAATATGAATAAGCATGAATTCAAGGAGGATTTTTTAAACCCTGCCTGTGCCTATGTAGAATACGAATTGCTGGTGAATTAAGACTGAAATATAACATGACAATTTGCATGAATAAGTAAACCTTCTTAAGTGATCAATCTTTATACATTTTCCAAGTAATCTTACAGGTTCATAGGTAGTTACTAAAGTTGCAGTCCAGGGGACAATTGAGGAGCCTGTACAAATCCCTGCTGCTCCTAAGCAGTGTCTGATTAAGTAACTTGCTCAATGTCATACAGTAAACAAATGAGGACCAAGGGAATCAAACCCTGTACCAAACAAACTACAGTTCTCAGCCTTAACCCACTGCACCAAATACCAAACTTGACTCATTAGACCACAAGTACCAATATGACGGTCATAGTCCATGTGGGAGTAAATGACCTGAGACGTACCCCCCAAGACTATATGAAGAGAGACATTGTGGAATTCTTGGAATATGTGTCTCAGGTTGGTATGACCCTAGCATTGAGCAGCATTTTTACCTTCACCAAGGATGATGCCAGAATGCAAACAAAAGATTATTGACTTTAATAATTGGCTTAATTTCTGGTGTCATTCTAAGGGGGTGTACTATTTGTCAGCATGAAAGGAGATGGTCAACAGACCACACTGATTTGTCAGGGATAGTCTGCACCTCTCCCCGCTAGGCTTTTGAATATTAGCTAAAACATTATCTTCCCCCACAGTGCCTTTTTTAGGCAATGTTAAACTAAAAGTACTTCCGACATAGCAAATCAAAACCAAGAAAATCTAAATTTATTACTGCTCAGTGCTAGGAGTCTAAACAAAAAACTCCACTCCATAGATGCTCTCTTCACCCTTGAGAATGCTGATGTCTGTGAGGTCACTGAGACATGGTTTAAAGCTGCAGAGAACACGCCAACAGTTCAAGGTTATAATGCAGTCTACACATTTAGACCAGCTACTTCACAGGCAGGGACTAAAGGTGGAGGTGTCTTTATTTACATCGAAAATAAATATACTTCAAGGCTGGTCAAACAGGGCAATGCACTTGAACTGCTCCATGTTCAAGTCACCATAGGCAAAACCCAATACCACTTCCTTGCAAGCTATAGGCCCCCCCTCTATGACTCAGGAAACCCATATGTATTTAGACTTATTAGAAACACTAACCATCCAACCTAATACCATATTCATGGGTGACTTTAATTATGCCACTATTAACTGGGAGCACCACGAATACAACACCAAATGTACAGGTACAGAGATCCCTGGATTTTGTAAACAGAAAAGTCCCTGGAACAGATAGTCAATAGACCTACCAGGGGTGCAACCATACTGGATCTGGTCCTCACTAACATGGGAGAGTCCTGCACACCCCCTACTGTAACGTCTTCCCCGGTAAGGCCAGACCACAAAATGGTCTCTGTGAAGATTGGGTAAAGATGGGTGAAGGCTGCCAGCCTAGCCAAATAGAATCTGATACATAATTCTGGTATTTGTAAATAAATATAAATGTAAAATACAGGCTTGTGTCTTAAATGTAAAGAAATGCTGTTTCAACAATGTGGCAACATTGCCATCTGCTGTAAGGAAAACTAAGTCAAGCATTTCAAATCTTTTTTTTTTAAATTAAAATTATTTCATCACTGCCTTTGATGTTTTACAATTCAGCTCCGGTCCGGCTAGATGAAGGCTTCCTGCCTATTGTTTTAAGGCTAAAGTTAATGACCAGAATTTACATGTGGAATGTCCTTTATTGCTGTAAGTGTAAAAGAATGTAAATGCAGTTAATGTGTAGCCTGGAAACTCCAAGAAGGGTGAAAAAGATGATGTAATGTTTATCAGAACTGGAGTTTCAATTTAAACAGTGAGAACCAGAGATTGTTAACCATTTTTGTCTGACTATTCAACTCAGCACTGCCTTGCTCTATGTAAGTAAGTTATTTTAGAAGTATGTTTTCTTGTAGCAATAGCTAGGAATTAGAAAAAGATTAGACTAAGTGTTTTCTGTTATGTCAGAACTGTACTACTGAATTATTTTAAGTTTCTGTGTAATCTCTAAACTCTTGAATAGCACTGTGGTGTAGTAGTATTGTCTTGTGTTTTAATTATTTATTATTAAATATTTTAAAACCTTTTACCCTGTGGCTGGTTTATGTAGAGATAATTTAAGGTTTATGTAGAGATAATTTAAGCTCTAGAGTACATTGCATATTTATAGAGTTTATTGTACAAGGCCACTCTAATAAGCCTTGACTGATTAGTCACACTTACCAATTGGATAATAATATGGCACAGTAATAACTGGACACCCTTTTAAGGGCCTTTGGGTAGCTGATAATTATTAGCTGCTGGTGGCAGAAATTATTACTGTATAGTCTGGGTATAGGGGCACAGCTGGAGAATTTTTGTCAGCCTTTCCCAGGAGTGTCTGTGAAGTTGTATAAATACTTATCTCAAAGTGTGTGTGTCAGCTACTTGGGCAGGGACACGAAGCACTGGTCGGACAGAGAGGGTACTGGAGGTTAGCTTGCCAGCTAGGCTGAGATCTGGACCCTATAGCTGTGCCAGTGGGGAGTCTTATTGGGGACCTGGGGAGCAAGAGAATGACCAGCCCCGGACTGACTGTGATCTCTGTGTGCTCTTAAGGGAAATTGCACTTTACTGTGTGTATTTGTTATCCTTTCCTCTTATATGAGACACCCTCTCTGGTGTTAGTGGTGAGGATTGAGGCTCCTTGATTGCTGGGCCAGGGCACGGGTGTCACAGTCTCCTTTGAAGTAAACATAACACCTGGACCCCCAGCTAAACTTGGAATATTCAGGAAATACTCTAAGGCTAATCTCCTGCTATTAAGTGATAACCTGGCAAAATTTCAAGCCCCCATAAACCCTGAAAACTGCTGCCTATGCAGAACTGTTCACAAAAACCCTGTACAACTATGTTAAAGGCTGCATAGAGGCAGTTGTACCCACCAGGAAGAAGTACAGCACAAACGCAAAAAACAAACCACCCTGGTGGAATCACAATATCAATAGGTTGTATAACAGAAAGAAGAAAATCATGGCAAAAATTAGGAGGTGCAGCACTCAGCAGGATAAAAACACTCTCACCAAACTAAACAAACAACTCAGAGGACAAATAAAGTCTACAAAAGCCAAATTTGAGGTAAGTTTGGCCTCCTAGGCCAAGGACAACCACAAAGCATTGTTTAGCTATGTCTGCAACCTCAAAGGCAATACACAATTGTATGCAGAGCTCATTGTAAATGGAACCACCTATAATGAGCCAGAAGATGGGTCTATATTATATCCTCGAATGCTTAAAAAAGTGAACGCTGATTGATCGAACTTATTTTTGTGAAACTGCAAAATATCGAAGCAGCAGAAACTCAATTTTTTTCCTAGGGAAATAATTTGGTTGTCTGTTTCTGTTGCTTCGGTATTTTCTGTGTTATGGTGGAAAGTTACCGGTCGGATTCAGGTAAGTGTGTGATTGTGTGGATGTGAGTGTTAGGGTGATTTAGGTGAGTTAGGGTTAGGGCTCGGGTTAGGTGTGTGTGCGATTGAGTGGACATGAGGGTTAGGGCGGATTTAAGTGAGTTAGGGTTAGGGAGCAGGTGAGGTGAGTGTGCGATAGTGACAGAACTTAGGGTTAGGGTTTGGGTTAAGGTAAGTGGGTAGTTGGTGGTGTGTGCATAGTTTAGTGTAGGGTTAGGTATCAGATTTTAGGTGTATGTGTGTGGATTTCTGTTTGTTTGGTGTGCTTGTGTTGTGTGTATGTGTTTTGGATCAGCGATTTTTTTCCCTGGGAAAAAAATTGCTGATCTGACAGTTCGAGATTGCAAGCTTTCGCTGAAATTAGGTCGATCAATCAGCGTTCGCCTTTTTAAGCATTCAATGATATAATATAGACCCCAGAAGATATAGCAAACCACCTGGCTGATAAATTCAGCTCCAACTTTACCCCCGCAACCTTCCCTCAGGAAATACCATGAAATATAACTCCTCCTACTATCACTAGGGAGCAGGTCCTTAATGCTCTCTAAGACCAAGAATACTGCATCAATGGGCCCAGACAATATCCCAGGATGCCTTCTAAACACCATGAAACATGACATATCAGGGCTTCTGGAATTAGTGTTTAACTGTAGTCTCCAAACTGACGTCATGCCTCATCAATGGAGAACAGCAACAGTCATCCCTCTGCACAAAGATGGACCATCTACAGACCCTTGAAACTACAGACCCATAAGTCTCACTAGTCTCATATGTAAATCCATGGAAAGAATTACCATGGAAATGATCAGCAGAGATATAGTAAACGTCCAGACACTGGACCCAACCCAGTTTGATTTTGTCAAGGGCAGATCATGCCTACTCATCTTGGTGGACTTCTTTGAGAAAGTAACCAAAGTAATGGATGAGGGAAAAATGGTTCACACTGCCTACCTTGACCTGGCCAAAGCATTTGACACAATACCAAACTCGGGCATTGTTGAAAAACTCAAGACGTTAGGTACAAACTTGTATGCCACCCAGTGGATAGCCAACTGACTCACAGACAGGACCCAGGAAGTTAGAATTGGGGAGTCCACCTCTACAAAGAGGCCAGTCACAAGTGGAGTCCCTCAGGGATCAGTCCTTGGACAGCTCTTTTTTGGCATTCACTTCTCTGAAGTCAAGGCCAGTGTCAATGGTCATCTGGCTGACTAAATTTGCAGATGATTGCAAATTAGGAGCTGTCACTGAATTCCACACTGACATAAATGTTCTTCAGGAGGGGCTGACACAGACAGTCAGAGCCATGGACTAAAACTAAATGCCAAGTAATGCATAATAGTATCCTTTGGGAAGTCATCCATCCCTGGTAATTGTCATATTGACAACACACCCCTTACAGTTGACCCAGAAGTCAGGTACTTAGGGACATACATAGTAATCTGACCTTTGACCGTCACACATCTACAGTGGTGTGGAAATCATTCGATGTTGTGTAATTTATAAACAAAGGTATGGCATCTAAGTCCAAGGAAGTCATAGTTCCACTGTTGTCTGCATTCATCAGACGTGTCATGGAGTACAATGCCCCATTGGTATGTACCTAACCAGGCATATCCAACAATTGGAATGTCCACAGAGGTACCTCACTAAAAGAATACAAGGTGTAAGTAAAATGTCCTTTTCAGACCACCTCAAGGCCCTAAACCTGTATTCTGTCTCCTACAGGCTTTTGAGGGGAGATCTGTGCCTGGCATACAGGACATTGAAATAACCCACTCTGATGGACCTCCTGCATATTCACAAAACAGACAGCACCAGAATTACCCATTCTAAAGACTTAAACCTTGCCTGTGATATAAACAGGTCCTACTGGAGAGATAGGCATGTATCCCAGAGACTACCCCATCTCTGTAACAGGCTCTCTATCCATGTGAAGCAGAGTTCCTTCCTAGCCCAATTCAAGTGCAACTTGGGCAACTGGATAGAGAACAGGAAATTCATCCCTGGTGTGGCACCTATGTCCTTAATGGACACAGGCAACTCCCAGGCCCCTGCTTGTAAATGTTTAGTCTCCCAAGCCCTTGCTTGTAAACATTTAGTCTCCCAAGCCCTGGCTTACACTTATCAAGGATATCAGAACTTGTCAGAGATTTGGGATGCATAGATAGGCTTAAAATGGCCCTTGTTGTCATTAGCCTAGTAAACACCTATGAAACTTAAAATATGAGGTAAAAATCTTGATATTCTGTGAAAATATGGATAATTGAAAGGTATGTGTCCAGCTAATCGCTCTTCCAACCTATAAAAAAAAAATCAAACAATAGACAATATCAAGGTGCTGCCACCAGAAGTCTGTATAATACATTACCTGACATATGCATAGTATTATTACTAAGACTTTCTTTAAAAGTAAAGAAAGTATCCTTCAGTGTCAGGGTTTTGCACCTACCATGCTTTCAGACCCAATGAGAACTGTGGTAGAGTATTCATATTTCTTAATGAGTACATTTTCTCAAAGCAGATTCCTACAGACCCACAAACTGGACTTATTGAGATTTGACTCACTCTAAAAAACTTCAGTTACCAGATCATAGCAAGTTATAGAACCTTCCCCCCATAACCCCTGAAAAGCATATCTGATTCTTAAATATGCTGATTGAACTTCAAATGCACAAAACTCCAGCATTATGGGTGACTTTAATTACCTATCAATAGAGAGAGAGACCTTTATCTCAAAAGTAGACTATGCCCCAAAAATACTTGGTTTCCCTTGATTTCATAAACAAGACTTCCCTGGATTAAACAGTCAAACAGTCCACTAGAAGGCAACATACTCTTGACAATTTCCTCACAAATATGGCATCTGGATGTAGTATCCCACTGGTATTCCCTTCCCCGGTCAAGTCTGACCACAAACCGGTAACTTCTTTCAAAATCCGAAAACCAACAGAGGCAAATTATTCAGGGTCTTGAAAATTCCAAACCTCCTATGATTCTATGCTGAAGTCTCAAAGTTCAAGAATAACCATAACCCTCAAAATACTGACCCGGCTAGTAACTATAACACCCAAAATACTGACCAGGCTAGTAACTATAACCCCCAAAATACTGACCAGGCTAGTAGTTATGAAAATAACCTTCTGTGACAGTCCCTACCAGAACTAAACAAAATGGGAAGGGTAACAGCAAACCAGCCTGGGGGTCCACATGCATAAATAAACAATACGATAAAAGAGGAAAGCATTTAAAGTATATAGCAAAATTAAAGACCTAGAAATCAAGGTCAACATTAAAAATCTATCTACGGTAGTGAAAAATACCATCAGGAAATCAACCATATCCTATGAACTTACTAGGACAGCAAGCTAAGAATAATTACAAATCCTTCTTTACTTAAATTAGGAAGGTATAAAATAACACCCGATGGAGCTCTGAACATATTCATAATGGCACTACCTATGCAGATCTAGTGGATATCTCAAGTATATTAGGAAACAAATTCACACAGCAATTTTCACCCTGAGACAGCTATACAAAATCAACATATTCCTAAGGATCACAACCCCCTATTATCGCTAAAGAACACTTGCTAAAAGTACGCTCCAAAACAAAAAATACGTCCTCTATGGGGCCTGTTAACATACCAGGCTGCCTGTTGAACAGCACTAAACAAGTGCTGGTGGACTATCTCCTACAGCTGTTCCACTTGTGCATAAACACCGGCTTTGTCCCTGAAGTATGTCACACTTAGTGGTTGTGGGGCCACTTCTCAATGGTGGCCCCACCATGGAACCTGGAAATTACAAACCCATCATCCTGATGAGTCTCATATGCAAGGCCATGGAATGGGTCATATCAGACCTAACTGAAGAGAATGTGGCACAAGAAGATGCTCTTGAACTTTCTATTGTATGATATCTGGAAATGGAGAACAAAGAATGTGCACTCAGTTTAGAAGAAAATGATGTAAGAGAAGAATTGCTTAATATAATAGAGATGGACATACATATTAATATCAATGAAAGAAACAGACTACAGGAAGTCAATAAAACCCAAAAGTTAGAAGTTTAATAAAACAAATGAACATAGAAATTCATACAATATAACAGAAGTAAATAGGATATATTACTGTGCAGCTAAATTGATAACAGATAAAGTCTTACCACAAAAACACAGGGAAAGGAAGGGGAAAAATCAAAGGCCATTATGGAAGTATCAAATAGAGAAAACTATAAAGCAATTAAGACTAGAAGTGTCACTATTAGAAAAGTATATGAGGGAACAGATCAACAAAAATACTCAGAAAGATAGATGTGATAATAGCAATGCACAGTAACAGAACTGATCAGGATATTGTACACTATCTCAAATAATAAACGAAAAATATCAGCACAGGCAGGAAAACCTTCGAGGATATGCGGATAAATATAAAGGAAAAGTACAAAATATGTAATTTATTGATGACCTAAAAAAGTTTTATAGAATATAACAACAAGGCAAAGGAAATGAAACACCACCACAAAAAAGAAGAAATAGATACATTTTGGAGAAATATCCATGAAGATCTTGTGGAATCTAACAAATATGCTGAATGGATAGAAGAAATAAAGGAAAGAATAAGACGCTCAAATGTACAGGATTTTAAATAGGATGAAGTAATGGGCAGAGAACTTGAAACAAAGTTAAGAAAAGCTCCTAAATGGAGTACCCCAGTCCCAGATGCAGTGCCTAACTTCTGGCTAAAACTATTAACATCTTTACACAAAGATTTAGCTATGAGTAAGAACTATTTTTATGGGCACCCCGAACTGATACCAACCTGGTTAACAACAGGAAAAACAATACTCCTACTTAAGAGCGAACCTGCAAGCTATCCTAAAAACTATAGCAAAAACTTGCCTTTTGAAGACATATAAACTATACACTGGAATTGATACCAACAGAGTTTATAGTCATTCACAAAAAAACTTAATCATGGCAATAGAAAAAAGGGTAACAAAAGAAAGTGATATGGAACAAAGGATCATTTGTTGTTAAGGAGAAACAGTCAGATGTAGGTTCTATAAAACAGAATTGGAAACAGTTGTATATCTTGTTGCTGGATGTGATATACTAATAGCAGAAGGACTGCCTACTGTAAGGCATAATAATGTGGCAAGACTGTTGCATTGGAGATTATGCAAATATTATAATATTGAAGTAGCTGAAAAATATTGGAAACATGACCTACAAAGCATTATCGAAAATTATGAAGTTTATATCATATGGGACCATGTGTTTAATGGACTTTGTAAACCAACATGTACGTAGTCCACTATCTTGGGCTGCCAATATTAACCTTTCATCTTTTGGTTTAAATTAACCTCTCCTTAACCATTCCTGCATTTGCTCCTGATTAGCATGAGGTTGTTCTAAGAGTTTTCCAACCATTCAAAAAATAGATATGAGAAAACCAGATAGCATTGATCATTGAAACTGCTACAACCAGTGACAACAGTCTCTTACATACAGAGAGAGACACAAAGTCATAAGATAAAAATGTGGAAGGATACCCAGCCACTTCCAATAGTATTTGGAGCAACAGGTCTTATAAAAAAGAATTTACAATCATACTTAGATATGTTACCGATACGTGTAACTCCATATGAATTGCAGGAGGAGTCATTACCGGCCACATTGCAGGTACTGCAAACAGCACTTCTGGATAACATCAAAGATTGAAACATTACTAATTTTATGAACTTTAATTATACTTTGACTTAGGAATGGGGTCCATTCCTGTCATGTTATTAGAAACCCAAAGGACTTGGAGAAATTAAAAAAGCAAGAGACCTAATAAACTATGATATTAAATATCTTATAAAACTTGACCCTGGCAACCTGTCTTTGCTAGAAGTAGATCTTGCCTAATGAATCTAGTATTTTTTTTTCTTTTTGTGAAGTTAACGCAAGCCGTTGACTGTGATTATGTTGTTCATACAGCATGTGTTGACCTGACAGACATATTTGTTACTATAGCAAATAATTAACAAGCTAAATGCACTCCAAATAACTACCTATGTAGTTGAGTGGATATCACATTTGCTGAAAGACAAATCCACACAGTGAGGGTTGCCAGCACTTCTTCAGAGAGTGGGAAGGTAACCAGTGGAGTTCTTCGGGGATCCATGCAAGGACCTCTGCTATTCAGCACATACTTTTCTGATCTCCAAAGCAAAATGGGTATATATGGCTAACCAAGTTTGCTAATGACTGTAAGCTAGTGTTATACTCAAATCCCCTTCTTATATGGCAAAGCTGCAATGTGAGCTTACACATGTTAATACCTGGTGCTCAGAAAATGGGCTATAACTAAATGCTAAAAAAATACAATATTGTTGCATTTGGTAAGCAAACCTCCCACTCAGCTTATAGTATAGAAAAAGCCTACTCCAAAATGAAGATGTTGTGAGAGCCCTTGGAATATGTATAGTTAATTCCCTCTCCTTTGACTGTCTTGTTATGACCCAGCAAATTGTAAAGGGTATCAGGTCTAGATCTAAAGAAGTCTCTACCTCTCTATATTCCACACTTCATCAGCAAATACAATGCCCACTTTGAGATGTATCTAACTAGAAATAACAAGCAGTTGCAGAGTCCTCAAAGGATTTTGACCAAAAAAGATCATGGGCTTGAAAGACCTGAGCTATATTACTGACCTTAAAAGGCCTTAGCTATCAAGAGAAGCTAAAGGCTTTGTCCCTGTATTCTGTGCCTTATCTTCTGGGCCATTAAGGATCCAGCAGAATGTTACATCTCTCACAAATCAAACAGGCCAGTGAGCACTAGGACCAGAGATCTGAACCTGCTTCAGCAAGTAAGCAAATTACGGTGGAGAGAGAGATTTATAATGTGACTACCGGTTCTTTGGAATAAAGTCCCAGTTTAGATCAAGCTATGTGACATACCATCTTCCTTTAAAAAGGAATTAAGAAACTGGATAGGAATTCATAAATTTACATCTGGCATGACTGGTCTATTGGTCCTTGAAAATAGCAGATAAGATCTAAATGTGGGTACTGGCATGGTGTAAATGACCCATGACCCAATTGCCTTGTAATGTTCTATGAGTGCATGATTATTGGAACTAAAAAATAGCTTACGTCTAAACAAAACCCAGTAAGAAACTAGGAATCACTATAAACACCAGCATTTTTTTAACTGAACATTCTTTACTACTGTCTTATTAATTACCAAATAGATAAATACATTACAATTATCTACAAATATTTCTCCTGATATTGCAATGGGGCTGTCATATTCACAAATATACATTATCCAAATCCTAAATTAACAAAGTTCATCTCCAGTCTATGATTTAAAGTTCAGTATCTCTTGAGGGAAGTATCCATTTAGTTTCCTAGCCAATACTCATCAGATGGACATCCAGGACATGATAATGTTGAATTTACTGGTGTGCTTTGGCCTCTATTTAAAAAAAAAAGCCAGCCATTGGAAAACCTGTATTTTCCAAACCTGACCTTGAGTTATTGTTGTCACATGACATCTTATTTTTTTAAGTAATGTAATTTTGTCAAGTAACTTGCAGATGTACTGCCTATGAATATGCTCATGTGCTTGACAACACTTGCCCGGTACATCTGCAGTAGTACAGATGGTTGAATGTCCATGTATTCAACTTTATAGTTTAGGATATGTGTACAATACTAATGTACCATCATTGTTTTGCAGATTGTTTTTTTTTTTTTTTTTTTTTTAATTGTATATTATTTTTGGTTCAGGTGTAATTATATGTGTGTGTGTGTGTGTGTGTGTGTGTGTGTGTGTGTGTGTGTGTCTGTGTGTGTGTGTGTGTGTGTAGGAGGGAAGAATAGAATATTGTTTTAAGACATACAAATGGATATCTTTCATTTTTCCTTTCTCCACAGTTCATAGTTCAAGGTATATGTTCAGGCCAGAGGCTACATTATCAAATAGATTGCCCATGTACGAAGACTAATTGACAGCATAGAGAAAACTACTGCAGATAAATGTTTTCAGATAATTTCTGCTTTGTGTTTTTCTTCCTGTGGGTAATGCTGAATTTACAAGAAGCTACTCTGTAACAAACAATTGCTGTGTACATTTTTGAATATAAATTACCTTCCATTGTTTAATATCCTATAGGCTCTTTCCAAAAGTAGCATTTCCTTTTAAACGTTTGCAGACAGAATATCCTGCAGTTTTCTTCCCAACAAATTGTAGTTATTTTCAAATCACTTCAAAGTTTATAAGCAGAATTCTAACTTTCAGCAGAGGTAATTTAAGCTCCTCAGAAATGTACTTCACTTTACACAAATTTGACAGTAAAACAACAAAATAGCTTACCGGCATGTTTTCTTCCACATCCCACATCTACTTTGATCATGGTTATAGTGTACTAAGGGGTATGCCATACATCATATTTGTTTAGCAAGAGAAAACTTTTCATTATCTGTATTCGTCACGCTGTTAAAACATGGATCACACAATCCTTTCCATGTATCTGCCATTGTTGTCTAGTTATAATCATTATGTGAATTTGCTTTTAGGATTACCTCCATTCAGGCTTTCTTTAGTTATTCCGCCTCTTCAAAGTCTTAAACATATTTTACTTTCTTATAAGTACTGCCTGTCCCTTTACTAGCAATTAAATATATGCAGCACAAAACTGCAGAAAATATAAATATACACTAAACCTTATAAAACTTAACAAAATGCATTAAACTGAAATTTAACTCAAACAATGCACTGCTAACATTTACTTTTAGACAGACTACAAGTCCTTCATTCATCTAGAATCACTTGTAGTAACAATCAATTTACACAGAAACTTAATCACGTGATCATTTCTCTTAGAATCATGAAATCCTAGCTAAAATCTATTATTTGAAGATATTTTTTTATATTGAAATTAAATATAAATGAGCAGTTTTACAATGTTCATAAAAACATTTAGTTTTTAAATATAATAACCTCTGGATAACTGAGTAGCACCTTCCCTATGTCTCATCAAAGCTAACCTAAGTTAACCTGTCTTCTGTGGCACACTACGAATGACAATAATAATTTTAGTCAGAAATATAAATTATGTTAGACTGCATTTGCCTAATGACAGAATATAACTTGCCTACTCTGGTGTATGAATGTCTTTAATCCGATCATAGGAGTATCACTTAAAAGAAAACATTAAGTATTTCTCCTTTTTTCTCTCTCTACTGTTTGTGTAGTATCGTTGCATACCACAGCTTTTGGCACAACTATCACATAAAATATCAAGACTTGCATTATCGAGTCTCAAAACAGCAAAAAAAAAAAAAATAATAATAATAAAGGACAAGAGTGAACACTGAACATCACTCTTCGTCCTTAAACTTTTTTTTTTCTTACAAGAGCAAACCTCATTGCACATACCACAAACTTACATAAACCAACTCCAAGATCACCATACCTCAGAGAAAAGGGAAAATTCCGAGAAGCAGTTGTCTTGGAATTAGTATATGTAATCTAGAACTTTGGTCATTCGGTCTTCACATTCAGTAACTCAGAATTGTGAGTCATGACATTTTATAAGTTTCCCATCTTGTCCATTATTCATGAAAAGGGTACACAGTACTGCCATGGTGTCGTCATTCAGGGCACAAAGGCCCTAATGCTATGTGGCCTGATATTGTTGTGTGCCCCTTTAACAAGTAATGACAGCACTGCTGGTTTTCACATTGTGAACAACCTCAACCCCAGTGTCCAGTGTGATATTTAAATATAGGGTCCGCAGTAGCACATTGCCATGCACACCACAACTCTTTTCTGGATGTAACATACTTAAATTGTTCTAGTAACTTCACCCCTTATATCACTTTCAGTGACATAAGTTCTCTGAATACACTGCAGAAATTAACAACATAAAGTACCACTGCACTGTACATGGTTCAGTTCCTAGTCAAGAGGGGTGAGCATCAAATAAAAACGTGAAGTTCTTTGTATGAATTCTGTTACCCTGGCGGTCTTCATCCCAATCCAGAGAAGAAAGCTGTGCTCAAAACCAGGTGGAAAGCTACATTTCCATGATCATGTACTTAAGTTAAATTGGAAGAGGAAGAAAATGTCAAAGAAGCAGAAGGAAGGGTAATCTACCCAGGTAAAAGGCAGGAAAGAACACAGACATAAAGCAAAGCAGAAAATAAAAGCTGTCACCAGAGCATGGGTGATAAGCAGGGGCGGCTCGTCCTATCGGACTACCAGACTGCAGCCCACCCACCTAGAAAAAAACAAAAAAAAATCTGTAAAACAATTCATGAGTCCCGATCCTCTGCGCATGCGCAGACAACTCAGACTGCCTTTATCAGCAGTCTGGATATGGAGAAAGAGGTACCCAGCAGTCATTGCTGTGAGACACCAGGCATCTGTGCGGTGACGACCGCACAGAACAGAAGAACTCCGGACTGCTGCAGCCGCAGTCAGAACCAATGAGGAGGACTGAGCTGCACCCACGGGACTTTCAGTGCGTGGGCTTCATGGATTACTGCTGGACAAAGGCTTCAGGTAGGTGTTTGGATTGTGGGCTTGCTTCGTTCGCTGGATATGGATTACTTCGTGAAGTACCAGGTAGGTGTTCATTCGGTCGCTGGAGTTTGTGCTGGTAGGTGAAGGCTTTATATCGCTGGCATTTATACTGCAGAACAAAGGGTGTGTGTGTGTGTGTAAAATGCTCCAGTTACTATATACTGGTGGCTACTCAGGCTTGAACCCTGTACCTTGTATGCAGGTGTTAAGGACCTGAATTCCCTACCCATCACCATTTGTAAAAGAAATTGTAGATTTTTGCCTCATATTTGATCTGATCTGTTCCTCATAATATCTGTGGTTTCTAAATGTTGCAATGTTTGATATCTGATGGTGCAGTGGTAGCATTGTTGCCTCACAGTTGTAGGTTCTCAGGTTTGATTCTTGGCTGGGGTGCCTTCTGTGTGGGGTCTGCATCTTCTCCCTATGTTTGTGTGGGTTTGCTTTTGTGTCCCCCCATTTAACAAAGACATGCCTGCATTATTTCTTCCTAGGCCTCTGCTGAAAATTGTTTTTTTATTCCAAGTCAGATTGTCCTGATTAACAAATGTTAAATAAAATTGTCAGGCATTTGAATTTCAGACTTCAGGATTCTGAATGTTTAATTCCTTACATATTTGATGGTGCAGTGGTAGCATTGTTGCCTCACAGCTATAGGTTTGCTGGTTTGATTCTTGGCTGGGGTGCCTTCTGTGTGAAGTCTGCATCTCATCCCTGTGTTTGTGTGGATTTGCTCTGGTGTCCTGCCATTTTACAAAGACATGTGTCTGCAGTATTTCTCCCTGGGCCTCTGCTGAAAATTGTTTTTGTTCTGTCAGAAGTAAAATTGAGAGGCATTTGAATTTTAGACTTCATATTCTTCAGAAAATACATAATAACACAACCTTTTATTCTAGCAATTTTCTAAGTTTATAAGATGAATATTTGAAATTTGTCCTTATTTTTGGGACTGTATTACCCCATTATTGGCTTTGTCTGGGTTTTTTGTGCTAAGGTTGACAGCTATGGCAAGAACTGAGTTCACTGAATATGTTTCAGGGCTTTATTCCCTCATTACTGGGTTTGTCCAGGTGTTTTGTGTTAAGAGGTTGACAGCTATGGTGAGAACTGAATTCATTAAATGATAGCCATTTAAGTTTCAGTCTTCCTCTCTTTCACAAAGCAGCTGATATGGCGTAGTGGTATGTTGCTCTGACTGTTTTGCACAGAGACCTTGGCAGCAAAATGTATGGTGGCAACACAGCATTTTTTTTCACAAAGCAGGTGATTTGGCATAGTGGTATGTTGCTCTGACTGTTTTGCACAGGGACATTGGTAGTAAAATGTATGGTGGTAACACAGCATTTTTCTTTCACAAAGCAGCTGATTTGGCATAGTGGTATGTTGCTCTGACTCTTTTGCACACGGACCTTGGCAGTAAAATGTATGGTGGTAACACAGCATTTTATTCTAGCAACTTTCCAAGATTATACAAGCAATGTTTAATGTGTCCCTGGTTTTTGGCCTTTTGACCCCCCCCCCAATAAATTTGGCTTTTTCCAGATTTCTTGTGCTGTGAAGTTGAGATGCAGTTGAGTATTGAGTAGATTTTGCAAGGAGCTGAGAGCTGCAGGGGAAGAGAAGTTTAGTGCTGCTTATGCTAAGTCAGCTTGCATTGTTAATAGCACAACAGGTTGTGTACTTGCTTTTGATGCAGTAGGTTGTTGGTTCTACTCCCACAAGGGATGAATGCTGCCGTACTGAAAAAGTTAAGATACTAACTATGAGACTGTTATCAGTTTGCCATCCATTTCCTATTGCAATATTACTAGCTTATAATTTTTAATGTAATATAGGCAATTTATTCCTCAGGGGCATCAGACACTTTATTTTTTGATGAAACCATGAAATATAAAGGTGTTTGCTAGCAGCAACCTCTTCATTAGTTACATATTTATTTAATGTGGAATCATTTAGATTACTTTTTTACTTCTTCAGAGATTGTGCATATTTACTTATAATGGTGGACTGTAGAATTGTGCATATTTACTAATAATGGTGGACTGTAGAATTGTGCATATTTACTGATAATGGTGGACTGTAGAAGTTTGAGTAGACCTTTATGATGGAAATGTTCTGAACTGGGCAGTTTTGTCATTATGGGTGCATGCATTTTGTTTCATTGTTTACTGGAAAGATGTTCTGAATTGGGCAGTTTTGTCATTATTGGTGCATGTGTTTTGTTTCATTGTTTACTGGAAAAATGTTCAAAACAATAGGAAGGTGTATCAAATAGCACATGTATGTTTCATATGCAAGGGGCCTATGATTTGAAAACAGCCCATAATTAATCATTATCTGCCACTTGTAAAATGTATTTTCTTTGAATGTGGGTTTCAATGCTGTTTCGATGAATGTGAGTTTCAAGGGCAGAGAAGTTTTAATGCTAAGTTTGTTTAGCAGATGTCTTAGTGTTTGCGCTGTAAAATGCAAAATAAAACTTTCAAATGAAGTCCAAATCATCTTAGAAGTAAATCAGTATGCACTTTAGTGTTTATGGTAAATGAAGTGAAATAGCCAAGTAATGGATAATTGGAATGGCTGCAGGGGGAGGCTCCATTCAACCATGATTTTGTGAGGGGGAAGGGCGGCAAACTTAAAGACAGCCCCAGCTGAACTATACCTCCCAACTGTCCAGATTTTCAAAGAATGAATAGATTTTTGCTTCTTATTTTTGGTTTGTTCCTCATAAAATTTGTGGTTTTCTGGCAAATCATTTAGGAATTAAGTCACTAAATAATGACACACTGAGTTTCAGACTTCATAACCTTCAGAAAAATGCATGCTAAAGTAAGACCTGTTGTTCTATCAATTGTCTCAGTTTATACAAGAGTAATTTTTAGTACTGTTTATATGTTCCCCCAATATATTTGGCCTTGTCCAGATTTATTGCATTAACAGGTTGAGAGGTACATGCAAATAAATTGCTTTATAGAATTAGGTATAGCCAAACCTCTCAACTGTCCCTGATTTTGGCTAAAAATGTTACTCTTCCCCCTAATAATCCTTCTGCAAAACAGCAATTTTGGAAGAAAACATGGAGGGTTTACAATTAAGAAATAACTGTAATAATCAGAGTTATAAATTACTTTTATTTTAGAAATGCATGTAGATTCTTTTATTTTGTCAACTGCTCAAGTTAGCAGCAGTAATATTAAAGTGTCCTTTCTTTGGCAGGTTCCCAGCTGTATTGTGTGGCTATTTTATATTTTTACATCACATTTTTGGTCCATTTTTCATAAAATTATGTTTATTTTGGCAAATTAGTGACAAATCATTAAAGACTGAAGTTAGAACATAATGACAGACATTTGAGTTTCAGATTTCATACCATTCAGAAAATTCATACTAATGCAAGACCTATTCTATTATCTTTCTATGTTTATAAGAGCAATATTTTAAAATTGTCCTTATTTTTGGGCCTTTGTCCCACTTCTTTGTATGGCTTTGTCCAGATTTCTTGCTCTGAGGTTGAGAGGTATGACAAATGTGTCAGGGCCATCACAGTCAGCCAGAGACATTTCAAATTGTGACATACTTGTTGCACCCCACTCCCCCATGTAGTGACTCTGGATGTGTTGAAGCAAGGCAAGGAGTAGTTATGCAGTGTAAATGTACAGAGTATCCCCCCCATCCAAGGTAGACACAAGTACTAGAGTGGCTTTTCATCTGTCATTGATTTTTACAGAGTGGTCTGGTTTCTGTCATATTTTTTGTACTGTTGATTTATGCTTATTACTCAAAGTGCCTGTTGCTCTGTGTTTAAGTAGCAATACTTTAATGACCATCAGGTAAGCTTGGCTGAGATTGTAAGATGCAAGTAAGCTTTAATAAGCATACTGTTAAAGAATTGCCATCATTGAAAGTCTTTCTGTTGTTGCCATGTAGAGAATACTTAACTAGATAATGTATAAGCCTTGGGTATTGAAATGCATATGACAGTATTTGTAATAAAGGACAGGATTACATTATTTTAAGAAGCTCATTACACTTGGAGACTTCCAGTCATCTCTACAGGCTTTACCCATAAACTAAACAGAATGCCAATCATGTGGTCCAAAACCTGCACAGTATTCCTTTTAAGCAATGTAACTTGAGCTTATTTCTTGTTTGCTTTTCATTTTTTACTTTGATCATGTTTTCCCCATGAAACAAGTAGATAGTTGTCAGGCAGCAGGTCTTTTTTTGGATAAGAAACATTTTCACAAGTGGGGGCATCAGAGATTTTTACTTTCAGCATGTTACTTGGTACTTTAATAAAGCTGAATATAAATTATAATTAGAACTGCAGTGCAAGAAGTGGTTTGAGTTGAGTGCTGCTTGTTTTTCTTATACTTGATTTTGACTGGCATTCCATTAATGTATTTAAAAAGTAATTTAGTTTTTCATGCCTCACAACCTTTTTGTTTCCATCTAGATATTAAGTAAGCTGTCATGCAGCCAATGCATTGAAATATTTTTATTCTTCTACACTTCGTTTTGTCTTAAGTGGACTCTCATAATGAAGGTTTGGCACCCAGGGCAGTGTATTTAGTTAGTTTTTGTAGTTTTTAGCATAGCTCCACCCCTTTCTAGTTGGCCACACCCTTTCCCATTGACCCCACCCATTCAGCTGTCTCCTGCAGCCCCCTTTGATCTGAAGTCACCAGCCGCCACTGGTGATTAGTATTAATTTTCAATGCGATGAGTCCAGGGAGGCTGATGGAGAGCTGTAACAATTGAGACAGTAGCCTGGATACTACTAGTATCACAAAAGCATGGTTAGTGATGACAGAAAGAAGTGGATTGAAAGATTATTCAAAAGAAATATAATTACTGAAGAGGTGTTTGAAATGGAATCTGTGAAAGCACTTTAAGAAAGTATTCAGGAATATGGGGAAAGGCAGATGAGAAGGAAGAATGAGGGAAATGGCTTGCTAAATGTACTCATTTACCAAACTAGACAGGCCTTCTCTTTCTGTCATCAGACGAATGCAGCATAATGTAATTTGTAACTTTGGCTAACATTATTAATCTTATTAATATTTTGTTAAAGAGGAGGTAGGAGTGATGGATGCATTTAAGGTAGAGCTGAAATTATATCAAGGATCAGTCTGAGCCCTTTCTTATTTGCAATGGTGATGGACAGGTTGACAGACAAGATCAGACAGGAGTCCCCGTGGACTATGATGTTTGCGGATGACATTGTGATCTGTAGGAAGAGTAGAGAACAGTTTGAGGAGACCCTGGAGCGGTGCAGATATGCTCTAGAGAGGATAGAAATGAAGGTCAGCAGGACTAAGACAGAATATATGTGTGTAAATTAGAGGGGAGGATATAGGAATGGTGAGGATGCAGGGAGTAGAGTTGGCAAAGGTGGATGAGTTTAAATACTTTGGATCAACATTTCAGAGTAATGGTGAGTGTGGAAGAGAGATGAAGAAGAGAGTACAGGCTGGGTGGAGTGGGTGGAGAAGAGTTTCAGGAGTGATTTGTGACAGTTGGGTACCAGTAAGAGTGAAAGGGAAGGTCTCCAAGAGGGTAGTGAGACCAGCTATGTTATATGGGTTGGAGATGGTGGCATTGACAAAAAGGCAGGAGACAGAGCTGAGGGTGGCACAGTTAAAGATGTTAAGATTTGCATTGGGTGTGAAGAGGATAGACAGGATTAGGAATCAGTATATTACACATTGGACAGTTTGGAGATAAAGCCAGAGAGGTGAGATTGCATTGGTTTAGGCATGTGCTGAGGAGGGATGCTGGGTATATTGTGAAAAGGATGCTACAGATGGAGCTGCCAGGTAAGAGTAAAAGAGGAAGGCCTAAGATAAGGTTTATGGATGTGGTGAGTGACGACATGCAGGTGGTTGGTTTGACAGAGCAAGATGCAGAGGACAGGAAGAAATGGAAAGAGATGATCCATTGTAGTGACCCCTAATAGGAACAGACAACAGAAGAAAAATATTTTGTTAAAGAAGACAGATACAAAGGGAATGCTTGCTGTACAAAGAAAATGCTCTTTTCATATTCTGATGTTACGTACACTACAAATGTTACTGTTCCGTTTTAAGCAGATGGCATCATTTTATAATTTCCTCATCCCAAAGTAGCCTAATGGGAATAATATGATACAATTTTGTTTCTCATCTAAACATTCTTTATCCTACAATGCATTAAATCTCTCAACAATAAGCTATTTTGGCCTTTTCTTTTGCTATAATTCACTGCTTTCATTCAGTTAGAATAAGAGTTCTCTGAAATGCTGCTCCGTTTAAGAAACTTCATTAACAGTATATGTACATTTTTTATCAACAACAACCTTTTGCTATTTTCTGCATAACTTCTTCCTACACTGGCTTATTTTCTGAAGCTACACAAAATGACTAAATGTTTTCTTTAGACTGAATACTTCTTTATCAAAACGTATCCTTCCTGACTGACTTTGGCAACCAGACAATTAAAAGTGTTTTCGTTTATTTTATTTATTTTGTTTGTTTGTTTGTTTGATTGTCTGCTTATTTTGATTTTTTTTTTGTTTAGTTTTTTTTTTTCTGAGCTGCTGAGCACTCAGCTGTTTTGCTGTGGAATAAAGCTGGCCTACCTTTTTAGAATAATAGTATATATGCTGTCTGATGCAGCAAACATCTGAATAAGCCAGAAATGCATAAGTGTATGTTACCAATGACAGGGAAATAAAGGAGGGTTCCATATACCATAATATAATTTTTCCATGCAGTGAGCAATACTTTGCAAGAACCAGAGTAACATATTCTTAAAGTAGGTATTGTCAGATTCCATGCAAACCCACCACACTATGGATTGAAGAGGATGAGCAGCATAGAGATGGCTCTCAATGTAAGTAGCTTAGGCCACATTTATCTATATGTAGAGATGAAGAGGTCATGTGAAGGTGGGAAAGTACCCCTTGAGATGAAGTAAATTTGTGTTTATATCAATAAGTTAGAATGTATCTGTCCTTTAAATCATCCGTATGAAGTAGTAAGTGTGTAGGCAGTCAACAGATACTATCATTTTATTTCCCAATGTGTGTCTTATGTTATATTAGGGAACAGCTGAAACAACTCATGCATTCAAATAATTCATTCAACCATTCAGCCTTGAAAAGAAATAGTTTCAGCTTCCAATACGTTCAACTCAGTTCTGGAATCAAATCACTAAATTCACTAGCAGGAACAAATCTAACAGCAGCTTACAACTAAATATGAACTATTCTGTTTCATCTGTTCCAGACACCATAGTGCAAGCTTTGTGACATCCCTACTTAACATTACCCTTCTAGTCTCTCAATGTACCTCACAGTTTTCTTCATCAGAACTAAAGGAGTTCTTTGGCTTCTCTCATGTTCTTTATGTCTCTCATTTCCCTTCATTAAATTAGCCAAGACTTAAATGTTTTAAGTTATGTTTGGGAAGTGCTCCCCATAATAGATTACTAAAATCTTGTTATCTGGGCAATTTCCTCACCTTCTGAAGATTGTACTTAGCTATAAATACCAAAGTATTTCTGTAGAGTCTGGTTTCATCTTTTCATAGTGACAAAATAAAGCAAATATTGACTGCAAAACACCATGCCTTCTACAGAACCTCTAGCTTCCTCACAGTTGACTGTGTTTTTTGCACTTGGCAAGGGACATATATCCCTTATACTGAATAGTCATTGACACTTCTCAATAATTATGAGACTAATACTGATGCACTGCAGACTACCTTAAAGTGTGCACTTTAGTGATAAATGCCCCTAGACAAAACACTATCATCACTCATTCCAAACATATAGATGCTAACAAGTAAACCTTATTCATCTACACCACTGTCGATAAGCTACTGAATCTTGCTTACTCCCCTTCCCTTCGAAAATTTCTGTACACTGGCTCATTTCCAGACAGCTGTGTTCTGTATTAGCACCTTCTCAGTCTCACCATATTTCTCAACAATCTTTATTCACTGGGAGAAAAATTTTCTGAATCAAGGCTTCCAGGTGTGAAACTCACTAAATGGTGATAGATATGATGAGATAGTGCCACCTTGCAGTTTCTCTACAAATCCTCATAAGATGATTTGTTATGATTGTGTTTCTAGTTTACTATATTTGAATGAAATATTTTGTGAAACTGAAAAAAAAAATATTTTTACTGTCATCACTATAGCTTCGGGTACACTTAAATGGAAAGGTCCACGGGCTCTAGTTGAATCATTTTAAATTGTTTCTAACTTATGAAATACCAGGTCAGGGTCATTGTGCTTTCTATATATTATATTCCAAACTCTGCAGACATACATGCTTCACTAAGTCAGGCAATTATTTTTTTGGATACAAGAACAAGAGATTGTTTAATTGTACAATTGTTTTTGTTTAGAGCTCAACTGGAGCCCCTCAACTTTCCCTGAATTCCTGTAAACCTATTATTTTCCTTCTCCATTTAATTTTGGTACTTTTTTTTTTTTGTAAAGTCCCTTATGTTATGATTCAGTGAATCTTCAGTCAGCATAATCAACAAAGAACAAAGCTTGCTCATGCATTATTGGAGGTGGATACAATTTTCAACTGTGAAATGCCAATTTCTGAAAGTAAACATTCCGAAAAAAAAAATGAAAAAAACATGCCCAAAATGCAAAAGGGTGAACAATTCTTTTTTTCTTGATTTTGCAGGGGGACAAGCCCCCTGCACCCCCTTATGTGGGTGTCAAGCATCTCCACACCTCAGAATTATATGTACCAACTCCACAGTCAAACCAAGTTGAAGAAGGAGGAAATCTCCCTACACTAGTGAATAACTGCCAGGGCACAATTAGAAATCACACCAGCAGTGATTTCCTAGGGGAAAAAACATTTGGCATTATGCCATTAATCTTTTTTTCTGCGGGCTACTGACACTCGAGAAATTTCACATTGAGCATGTGTAGGGAATCCTAAATTTTCATTTTAATTTTGGGGATACGACTGTCCTCACATAACTCAGTTTCACAATTGCTAAGCATTTAGATTGGCTTACATATAAGTCAATGATGTGTCTTCAGGCAAGGAGTTTTATTTTGAAAATTAAATATCATGGAGAGTTTCACCACAATGTGTTGTCTTATATCAGCCAGTGGTGCACTTTTTGTTTTTCCCCTTTTCTCCACTTTTGGTTGACCATGGAGTTGGTATATATAATTCAGGTGGGGGGTGCATCCCACATGGGTGGCAAAGGCCTGCAGGGGGACTTGCCCGCTGCAAAAGAAATATGATTTTTTGTGTGTTTTTGTTTTTTTAGAGTTTTCTGTTCACTGTTTGCAACATTTATCTTTCAAAAAACATTGAGACAAAAAACTGTGATTCACAGACTTGTATATAAACCATTTAAATTGTGTAGCTATTTTTAAAATGCTGTTGAACTATGAATTTGCCTTTTTTTTTGACTAAGAGCAGATAATCAGTGGCACAAAATAATTGTCCTTCCTTAAGCAATGGACATTTTCTTTAAGATATAAACACTCATACCTTTCTGATCTTACTTACTTGTACATAATTGTTTTTTTACCATATTATGTCCTCATTTTTTGCTCATATCCCCTTTTAGTTGGTTTTCTCATTACCTATGAGATCATAACTAAAACAAGGCTGCTATAATTCTATCTGCTCAAATGTTGTGTCTTTCAGCTTTTCCCGGTTAGGGGTCGCCACAGCGGAACTCCGGTCCGCTAATGATTGGCAGTAGATTTTTACCTGTCAAGTTGCCAGCCCTGACGCACAACCTTCAACGAAGGTATGCCCATTCACGCATGTCTCCACACAGTAGACGCTCTAGCTGAGAATCGAACAGGACTGTATTTGAGAAGTCAGCTGACAATCAGGTAGGTAGACAGCAAAATGCTTTAATTTGCCCAAAGTGCTTTGAGTTGGCTATATTGCTTGGTAGTTTGAATAAGTTTGGTCTTTATCAAAGTCAGATTAGAAATATGACAGTTTGGAGCTACACAACCAAGTGCATACTGATACTAAAAATAAAAGAAGCTCTAGCCTCCCTTTTTGTCATGGATGTCAGGCTCAGAGCCACACAGGGCTGATTTTGTGCCAGTTTTGCACAGATTTGGTAAAAGCTGGACCTGACAGCACTTCCCAGGAACTATAACTAATAACTAATTAATAATTGAAGTAAATACCTGTGAAATCAGGGTCTTTTGAAATAAATGCTACTGGTGCTGGAATCACACTAAAGAGAAAGAGAGAAGGGGTAAAAGAAAAAAAAGTGAAAAAGAAAATGAAAGAGAGAAGGAAGATGTTTCCCAAACATTTCACAGTTTCATATGGAGTAGCATACAAACAGGAGGCCCGATGACATCAGTGTGGAATGGCTTAAGGTGCTGCATTATGATGTCACTCAGTGACACAGTACAACAAGATTTACTTTGAAGACTTGTTAGTCTTAGTGCATATATTAGTGTATGGCATTATCCAAGTAAAATAGCAACCGACAGTACTAGACAATAGAAACCTATATTCTGTGAAATAGGTGTGGAAAGGCAACACCTGTTATATAGCACATTCTTCTTTGTATTGCAGGTTTTGAAAGGCCAGCTTAATGGGAGTGAGCTTTTAAATATTTTGTCTGCCATTTCATTAAGCTGAAAGGCCTAAAGATCACTGAGATGAGGCTAAGCTATTTCATGACAAAATAGAAATGCATTGGTCAGGTGTGTATGCTGTTAAGCATCTCTCAAGTTTATTGTTCTGTTTTTCTTGTATGTAGTAGCCTATCACTGAACCTGGTACATGAAACTATGAATGATTATGTAGACAGTTGGATACACCTATAACTAGATACCATTTATGTGTCTCTTAAGTGTCATTTTAAGTCCTGAAAAGTGTGAGGGAATGTTAAAAATGTATTCTTTGCCCAGCATTTAATTAACAGGTAGAAAGCATTTTTTTGGAACAGGGTGTGTATTTTTCATCTTGTCTTCTATTTACGGTATGGTGACTTAGTGTTGATGACTGGGTACAGTAATATAAGGCAAGTAATGCTGGTTGATGTTAATAAAGGAAAATAGTCCCTGTTCTGCAGCTTACCAAGTAAAATTTAAGTAAAATGCTTGCCCTGTAATTCATTCTGACTGGATCGTTTGGTGTTTGATGTCATGCGACTACCTTGTTTTGTGTATTGTGTTGACTGCTAGGCTCAGTGAAAAGTGATAAGAATGTTTCATTCATGCATTCTATCACTTAATTCTGATAACAAATAACCCGGTTACTATGAAAACCTTTGCTACAGCACCTTTCATTAGCTAGAGTATCCTATCTCATTTCCTTTAGGTTACATTCTACATGAAAAATAGAAATAAACTATTTCTGCATGAAGTGTATGGTGAGGAGGTGATAATCCCTGCTGCTCATTCGGCTGATGTGCTTATGTGCCATTAAGACGTTGGTTTGATACTTGTGTTTATGGCCCAACCAAAGTGAATAACTTGAAACTTCTTTGGTACTATGTGCTGTTTCTCTGTTCTTACCATCTGAGTAAATACATTCCTGCAGTCTTACATTTATAACCTTCAAAGTGTGAGTCTGAAACAACCATCCTTCAATTAATGATCCTTTCTGCCTTGATGACAGTAAAAGTTTGCATACCTTTGAACTAGGTTGCTATGCCCTTCCCCTTCCTTATTACCCGTTACCTTAGTAATTCTCCTGTCTCCTTGGTTACATGGGATGTACAAGTTTAACCCTGACAATGACATAGCTGACCCAGACTTAGTTTGAGTGTCTCTGTCACCTATTAACTGTGAACTCTCATTCACTGTTTGATCTCTCCTTAGCTTACTTTCACTATTACTTTCCACTGGGATACCTAAATTCCTGTGTCCTTCTTGTTCCCACTGTCCAGTCTTGTCTCCTACTTTTGTGATATGCTGCCTGCCTTCTTCACTCCAATATGTCTTCTCTCAACTTCCCATAATGTCTAATAGCTGCCTTACATTTGGTACATGAAATCTTCTCTAGCATGCAACTGCACAATATTTATCAGCACTAGTGTTTAAACATCAGTTTATAAAGACCACATAGAGTTTCAGCACTTTAAAAATACAAGAACAAAATCATTCAAACTGAAAATGAACAGTCAACTGATCAATATATGTGAATCTCATACTATACCTAATCAAAATCAGACATTCTTCTTCTTCTTTTGGCTTTTCCCAGTTAGGGGTCACCACAACGGATCACCTGTCCGCTCATGATTGGCAGTGGAGTTTTACGGTGTTGAGTTACCAGACTGACGCCCAACCTTCCACAGAAGGCACACACATGTATACACTCACTCACACCTAGGGCCAATTTAGTGTGTCCAATTCACCTACAGCATGTCTCTGGGATGTGGGAGGAAACCAGAGCACCCGGAGGAAACCCACTCAGCCACAGGGAGGACATGCAGACTCCGCACAGAAGGCACCCCAGCCAAGGATCAAACCGGATAACCTCTTGCTGTGAGGCGACAATGCTAATTGCTGCACCACCGTGGCCGCCCTTAATCAAAATCAGACATTAAGGACTACAAATTACAAATTTAATTAAATTAGTTACATAAACATTTTGTGATTTTTCTGTAATTAAACCTGCATCATTCTGTAATACCAGAACACTGTGTTATGCTAAGATTAAGAATGGACATTTGTGTGAGCGTGGCCAAGATGGCAAGCAGTTAACACCACATGAATTTTGCTCTGCTTCTCCTATAAATTTTTGACAGAATTTAATTTTTAATTTCATTAAGAAACCTTCTGAAAAGGTGAAATGAAGAATTGGAAACCATTTGGGAGTGTCTGGTGAAAAAAAATCGGGTCTATATTAGAAGACCAACTGTTTAGGTGATCGAACACCTAAACATTGATCTTCTAATATTGGACCTCACAATGTTGAATGTCCCAGGGAAACACGTCCCTCAGCCACAATACAAAAAACATTACTTTACATCTAAATTAAATGGGGGTCTTTTCCCCTCACCCCCTAACTAAATATACCAACTCAGAGATCGCTCAACAGTAGGGAAATAGCAAACTCCGGCGAACGGTCAAAGGAAATCTTTTACGGTGTTAAATCGGCCATTCGCCATTTTTTTGCTTTCGATATTAGAAGATCGATGTTTAGGTGTTCAATCACCTAAATATTCGGTCATCTAATATAGACCCAAAAAAATCCACTCTTTTTAAAATTTTTCCTGTCAAATCTTCCGTTTGAAAATATCAAATGCAAATGAGTCACTGTAAGGTAACACTTCAAGAAGTCACTGTGAAGAAGGTGTTACAATCTATCATCAATAGTACTCAGGACTTATCATTAAAATTGGATAAGTTAGACTCTAAGGTAGACACAATCAAAAAACACTGTAAAAAAGCAGATGGAATTAATAAATGAAGTAGTTAAACAGTAAAAATGTCAGATATCTGCCATGGAAGACTCGCTCACTGATTTAGATGGTAGACTGGGTGAAGGAGAAAGTAACACTAAATTCTTTCTAAAACAAAATAAGAAGTTCCTAGAGAAGATAGATGATCATGAAAATAGGGAAAGAAGGAACAATACTGGGATATATGGCATACCTGAGAAGCAAGAAGGAGAAATATGGTAAACTTTTTAACTACTTGGATTACAAAAATTGTAAACGTCCCTGTAGCCCTATCATATGGTGGTAGGGCACACAGATCCTTATCAACAACAAATTCAAACAAAAAAACTTCAAATCCATGATCCATAACAGTGAAATTAATTTCCGGTCAGGGCAAAGACTTAGTTCTAAAAACTACCTGGTCTGCATCACCCATTAAAATAGGTGATAACCTTATCCAATTTGACAATGACTTTTCTTTTTTACTGGTCTTGAAACAAAAGCATGTATTACCTTGCTGAAAAGTCTAATGAAATTGAGAATGAAAACACATCTGGTATACCTGGCAAAATTAACGTGCCAGAAGGAGGAAAAACATTTGAAACCCTGGAAGATGCTGTTCCTTTTGTACAGAAAAACAATTTACTTAATCTCACTGAATTAATGGAGTGGAGCTCATCTCTGAAAATGCATGCAACAAGAAATGAATGGACAGTTAAAGACAAAAAAAAAACTCAGGGACAAATGAAAATACTACATGTTGTAACTTCATGGTTTTATAATAACTTGCTTTTTGAAGCACTTCTGAATGGACTTCATCAAAGGGTAAAACGTTTTATCTTTTCATTTTTCTCATATTAAAATATAGTTTCAGTAAGAAATAATTTCCTGCTTATTGAAATACATTTGATTCTCCACTAGATGGAGGAAAAGTATAAGTAATAGTTCTGTTAATAGTAATCTGAAATATATAACCTGAGTTTAAACAACTGATTAGAGTTTTATAGTTTACATTATTTAAATATCAACAAAAATACATATAAGTAATGACAATTAATCTGGGTTTGATACAGAGTGAAAGTTTTATTTAAAACAGTGTACTAAAAGAAAAAATGTGCAGATATGTCCTGTCATGGTTATCTGTTAAATTCAAACATTTAAATAAAAAACAGCCATCTTACTAAATGTTGGGGAAATACTTAAATAATGTGTACTTAATGAATTTTACTTTAAATGGAGCTTATCTGAATTATTTTCTTTATTTCTTCACTAAAACTGTTAAAGTGTCTATTTTTACATGGATTATGTTTACCTCAGTGTGATCATAAGCCTTTTTAACTTTTTTCTTCTTTTTTTTTACCTTATTTTCCTGCTTGAAAGCCTGAAAGTCTAAACGCATTTCCAAAGTGTTTTTCTTAATGGCACAAGCTTATTTAAGTTTCCACAGCAGTCTGGATTCATTTTGAACAGCTCATTAGGAAGGAAGTATTACAAGACCCGTAACCCCTCCAGAAACAGGAAATGAATGGAACATTAAAACAGACAGCATTGGACTTCTTTACATTAATCATCAAGTTTAGAAATTATTTTGTAAATTAAAACATGCTTTTTAATTTTATACTCAATATTACTACTTCAGTGAAACAAAAGAAACTTCTGTTCTAAAGAAACTTGTGATAGGAACTGCAAGACTGGAGGGAAGAAACATGATACATAAGGGAAAAGATTTCTGAAGGTGAGTTACTCAAAAGCAACATTTATAAACCATATAATGCTGCTTTAAAGGGATTGTGTAAAAGATTCATTAATAAGAACAGCATACTTTTTAAGTTACAAAATGTTTTATTAATTTTTTGAATACATAGAGCTTCCCCACCCTCATTTTAAACAGCAACTTACTGAGTTTTAAAACAGCTGTAAAAAATAAACTAATATCATATAAAAAAGAAGTCATGGAGTAAACAAACTATAAGCTAGTAGTACATTATTTGAATGAAAATAACATAAATGGAGCAGGTTTTGTTTTTTTAAAAGTAAAAAATCATTCCAGCTTGATAACAGACAGCTCAGAAGCCTATCCTATATTATGTCATGATGACTACTAGTCATGGGTATGTATGCTTATGCTTGCATACTCACATTTAATTGTAACTATATGGAAAAAGGGAGGTTTAGATACATATACATATGTGCTCATGTAGCTCTGTGGAGAGAAATGTACAGTTCTTTATGAAAGTGTTGAGCCAAATGGAGCATACACACACAAATCTGAAATCCTTTGGTAGTATAGTTTGCATAAAAATAAATAACATTTTAACTTACTGACAACATATATATATATATATATATATATATATATATATATATATGTGTGTGTGTGTGTGTGTGTGTGTGTGTGTGTGTGTGTGTGTGTGTGTGATATGCCTGCCTATAATTGATTAAATGTAAGCACAGGTAAATAAATTAAGTTTATCTCACCAAGAGTTTAATTATGGTATACCTGGCTAATATTGTTGGTAATAAAGATAACACATTTCAGATACTTTATATTTGTTTGCTTGATAACACTGGCATGAACAGCAAGCTTTTATACACAACATACAGGATTGCTTAAGTAAAAGGTTATCCCACATAACCTAAATATTGGTTCAGCAATAAATTATAATAGTCAATGTAGTATGCTATGTATATAGTTATTAGTTATTTTGTAGATAGGATATTTAAAAGTCCTTAAATTAGGGGAATCATGATTTAAGAAAGTAATGAATAACACATTAGTAAGTAAATAGTATGAACACACTTACAAAAACATAAGACAACTGTTATCAGTAAAGCGGCTTCCTATCTCAAATGTGATTTTTTAAGATTAAGCTAATTGTTTAGTTTTCTGTTGTGTCTGTTAGAAGCACAACTTATACAGATAGAGTGTATTCTAGTTTATTTATGCTGTTTTATTATATCTACATAAACAGTAGCAAAGATTTGTGATTGGATAATGCTATGGGGTTGTTAGCGTGTGGTTTGTATGAAACTTTCATCAAACCAGGAAATTTGTATTCCATGTTCGAGGACAAAAAAATGTTTTTAACTTAGAATTAATACTAGTTTTAGAATGTTTGTCCACAAGAAGTTGCACATATGCTAAATCTGTATTCAGTGCGTTAATTCATTCTTCATTAGTTTTTAAACCATTTGTTCTCAATGCCAAGATATAAATGTAAATGTTAATTGGTTGAATAACCCTTTAAAAAGAAACCATTTAAATAAGTATTTAACATTACATAAAGCAGATATTGTCTTCTTGCAAGAAACACATCTTTTGACTGAAGATTTAGGCAGGTTGCAAATAAAGGACTATTTAATTTGAATAATTTTAGCTGAAAAAGAAGAGGTATTCTTATCCTTTGGAAGGAAACACTAGATTTACTTAAAATAGCTGACATTCTGATAAGAATGGTATGCTGGGATTGGTGGTAACAAAAATAGATAAAAAGCATTACACTCTCATACACACTTATTGGATTCCTGTAATAATATCTAAAACAGCTAAATAATATCTCTAAAGGAAATGTTGTGATAGCCAAATACTTTAGTTTTATTTTATCTAGTAAAGAGGGATCCAGGAAAAAATAGCTAGTGTATAGAGTTTTCCATTATACTTAATTACTACAAATGTATAAATTACTTTGGAATCATTAATGGATTCCATAATCCTAGGCATTACTGTAGATTTTCTCCAAAGTATAGCACTTCCTCTATTCTTTTGTTAAAAGAAGCAGATGATAACATCTTGAAACCTAAAATATTTAAATATTGTATAGCTTTATCTATCAGTTGAATCTCTTTCAAGAATATAATGTCTCCTCTGTTTAATTTTTAGATATCTCATTAATGATTTCCTTTTGCTGCAATTATGTAATCCATTTACATTAACAGATAATAGATTAAAACTATCCATACTATGTATTTGAAAATATTTAATTTAAGAGATAATATGACACATTTATCTACCATATTAATGCATTTGTGTATAAGACTTTAATGTATTCCTCCAAAACTATATTAACATTCCACTCTTTTTTTTAATTCTTCCTTTCTACAAACTAAACTAATGTCTTTCGGCTTTTCCCGGTTAGGGGTCGCCACAAAAGAACTCCGGTCTGCTAATGATTGACAGTTTGTCCAACAAAAAAAGAGCTATCAAAAAGAAGGTGACTCTGCTTCTTATTCTTCTGATAATAAAGTCCATATGGTGTCTGTGCCAGGGAAATCTTGTCCAGTATTACAAAGGAAAATGCTTGAGAGATAGTGAAGAGCACAGAAGCTGACTAGATGAACCAGGAGTACATTGGAAATGAACCAGAGACTGAAGTTGGAAGATGGAGATCATTAGGAAGAAAAACAGCATCTCAGAAATTATTGAATAAATGTGGGATTATAAAGCATCAATCACATTTGTAAAATATAGTGGAAAAAGAAAACCTGAAAATATTGGACTTTTTTGACTGATAAAGCACATGCCCTACTTCATGTCATTAATGTATGGAAGAACATTAAGGAGGGGGAAGTGGAAGGAAAAAGGTCATTATAAGTAACAGATTTTATTTTAACAGTATTTTTATAAAACATGATGCATACCACATTATGCAGTAATGCATTTTCAGTTATTTTTGTGTGTCATATGGATGCTAAAGTAAACAGTTGCCCTTTCTGTCCTCCTCCTTTTTAGTTTTAAGAAATGCAAGCACTGCAATGTAAACAGAACAGAAAAATTAGACATTTTAAGATAATAGGCTATAATCTTAGGTTGTTGAGATGAGAAATGGGTTGTAAATGTATACAGAGCATGGTAAAATTAATATGTTTTTTCTTACTTTTGCATAGGGAAATTGTTAGATTAAGGCCTTGGCTTGATCAAACAACAAGTTTTAAGTGAAAGCAGGTAAGCAAAAAAAAAAAAAAAAAACATTGAATGTAGTGAAAAGTTTTCCTTTAGCAAATAAATGTTCACCATGCAACATGAGAAGCTTGCAGCTGAAGCCAACTGTAAAACTGGTTCTCATTTTTTTATGGAGACAATCTGATAAGAGGGCAATAAAAGCAGAATATTTTTTTCTTTCAATGGCTAAAAGATAACATTTTCTGAAAGCATTCACATTGTTTTCTACATCTGGGAGAAGTATAAAGATAAGATAAAAACAGACAGCACTTAGTGTAAGTAGAAGCACAGGCTGCACCATGTGTCTTAACATGGATAACTTTCATTATAACTCAATTAAAGCCTGTAAGTGTAGTTGTCAATCTGGGACAATTGTTCATATTAGGAGAGTTAAACTTCATTATTTGAGGATGCAAAGAGTTTTATGAGTCTGTATTAAGTTACTTTTCTGAGGGATTTTTTTTAGGGTTTCATTAAAACAAAAAGTCTTGTAAGATATGACATAGGTTCAAATGGATATAACAAGAAACAACTGTAAAAAGATCAACCTGCCAAATATTACTGTACACATGTAACACAAAAGCTGAAACTAGACATTTAATAAAAGCTGTTAGACATAACAGGTGGGAATAATAACTTCTTATCATAATGGCAACACTTTCCATATTATCTTTGCATATGAATGGACTCACAGGTGTGTGTGTACATATATATATATATATATATATATATATATATATATATATATATATATAAAGAGTATTGGGATATATTAAGAAATACAGAGTGCAAGTGGCTTTGCTACAAGAGACACATTTAGAAGGAATTGAGTGTGTGAATTTGATAAAGAAAAGATTTCAGGATGGCTATTCAGAGGAATATCTGAGACAAAGTGAAAGAAGAGTACTTATATTAATTGCTAGAGGAGCTCCAATAGTGACAGAAGAGGAAAAAAGATGATAATGGTAGATTTGTGGTGGTAAGGGGCTACTGGCTAGGGAGAAGGATTACACTGGCATGTATTTTCCACCTAAAACTTCTACAATAAAGCTAAGAAAATTCTGGGAGAAATAATCAACTTTCAGCAGGGAATATTACCTGTAGGTAGAGAATGGAATTTGATTTGCAATAGTGAGGTTATATATGGGGGACTTAAAAGGGAAAATATAATAAAAGAGGGTAGATTTTTAAAGAAAATTATGAAAATATTTGGTATGGAAGATGTGAATTCAGTAGTAAGAGCTTGGAGAAAATTTACATATTATTTCCCAAGGTACAAAAAGGTGGGCTAGGCTAGACAGAAATTATTTTTCAGAGGAACATGTGCATTTAATTTTGATATGGGTCCAATAACTATTTCAAATCACACACCAGTAATAACTAAAATAAAAATGCAGGGTAATGAAATAAAAATGAGACATTGTCACTTCCCTACTTATCTGTTAAAGAGAGAGGAATTTAAGGAATGGGTAGTGGAAATTATTTGGGAGTTATTAGCTTTGAAGATAGAAATTTCTTCAGAAATATAGGTGGCGATTGGGATAAAATGAAACTAGAGTTTAAAAATAGGTTAGAAATAAAAGAAAAATAGATATGGTTAAGAAGTAACAGGAATTATTTAGAGGGACTGACAAAGGTTAAAATATTGCAGAATAGGGGGAATCCCACAGAACAAGAAGAGGCACAATTGCCGAATGCTAAACAGGAAATAAAGGAATACTTGAATAACATGCATGAGTTTAGAAAGTCTTCTTTTAAGCAACTGTTTTTGATAATGACTCCAGAGCACAAAAGCTTTTAACACAACAGCTCAGGCAACAGAAAGTCGAAAGGGTTGCTGCCAACCTTAGGGAATCTATAAAAAGGAAAATAACCAGAGATCCTGTAGAGGTATTAGAAACATTCTGGAAATGTTATGAAAATCTGTTAAAGCAGAGAAATGTAAAAATCTAGAAAAATACAAATGGAAATGTTTAAGAAACAATTAAATATGCCAAGGTTAGATGTAGATAATGCTCAATTATTGACAGTTAGGATAAGAGGAGATGAGATAAAAATGTTGATATACAACCAATCTACAGGAAAGCCTCCAGGAATAGATGGTATTCCTACAGAAGTTTGGAAGCTATGAGTGAAGAAAGTAATAAACATCTGCAAGGTTTTGTTTAACAATATTTTAAAAGGAGGAGAAGCACCAACATCCTGGAAGAAAGTTGTGGTGTCTGCAATACTTAAAGATCATAAAGTCACATCAGATCCAGCTTCATATAGGCAATTTCAATTATAAAACATGGTTATAAAGTGTTTATGTCTATAATGGCTAAAAGAATGTTAAAGGTGATACCAAAATTGATAGATGTGGTTTTATGCAGAGGAGGCAAACATTTGACAACATTAATAGAACAATGATAATCCAGAGAGAAGCAGAATGTAAGAAAATACCACTGTTGTTGGTGGGCCTTGATGCAGAGAAAGCATTCAACAGAATAAGGCGAGATTTTATGAGTAGGGCAATGGAAGCATTTGCATTCCCTGACACAATAATGCTAATTAGGAGGATATTTGAGGAATCAGAGGCTAAATTAAAGTGGGGGGGTTTCCTCTCTGATAATTTCTGTTTGGACAGAGGAACCAGGCAGGGGTGTCCCCTTTCCATGTTATTTGCATTATATTTATAAGCAGTGGTAAAGAAAATATGGGAATCAGGCATTCAAAGATATAACTGGTATGTTAATTAAGGAAACTTGGCTTTATTTGCAGATGATATTATTTTGTACCTGATAAAACCAGAAAGGGATATTTCAGTATTGTGCAACATTCTGAGACAGTTTCAAGTCTTTTCAGGATACAAAATTAATAAAGATAAAAATAAGGCAATGGCTGCAATGTTACACTATGTACCTACACATTAATTGGTTCAGCAACACCCATATTTATGGCGACATGATAAAATGAAGTACTTAGCAGTATGGGTTCAAAATAATTCTATTATGGCAGTTAAGCATATGTGGAAAAGAGACTAAAGAAAAGATAAAAGAAATGAGAAACTGGAAGCTCTGTTTTCTGGATATGGATATCAAGATGCAAGCAGTGAAAATGTTTTTAGTCCCTTTACTTTTATACACAGGTCAGGCCTGTGTATAACCAGAGGAGAAGTTGTAAATATCAATTAATAAAGAGTTGAAGGATTTTATCTGGGAGGGAAGAGGGAAAGATTAGTCAAGTTGGATAAGATGATCCTTCCAATAGGACAACGTGGTTTGGGACCACCTGATTTGAAGGAGTATTTCAGAGCTATACAGTTAAAGCTGCTATACATAGCACAAGCGGAAAGCTATAATTCAAAGTGGAAAGGGATGATGATGATACAGGGGGAAGCTCTACGAACAAGGAAAAACTAGGATTTTGGATGCAGATCCTTAAGAAGATTATTTTCATACAATAGCAGAAAGTATTCCAAGAACTAAGCCAACATGGGAATGGAGAGAGGAGATTCTGCCGATAGGGGTGACTGCAATTAGGGGTAAAGAGAATAGGCAAGAGGGGGCTAGAATTTACTGGAGGAGAATGGCAAATGAACCAATGTATTAGGAGCAAATAATTAGAGAGGGAAAGGTAAAAGAATGGGAAGAGGCCAAAAATACATTTGGACTGCAGGCTAGAGATTGCTTTACCTGCCAAGGATTGATATCAGAGTATAGGCAAAGAGAAGGGAATAGGGGGATCCTTAGTGACAGAACAGCCCTGGTAGAGTTTCTAGTAGAATGTAGAACAGAAGCTAATGTTAAAAGGGATAATTAGTAGGGCATATAAAATATTGCATGATAACTATAGGAATGATTCACAGGAGGTTAGAAAGGATTCAGAAGAGAGATTGGATAAGGAATTCCCAAAGAAACAATGGGA